>NW_027168795.1:2500-7500 GCF_036898095.1 Palaemon carinicauda | reverse complement strand
ACCTATTCAGCTGTAAACCATGCCTGCGAGGATCTCTATCCAGCAAGAAGCTGTTACCATAAAATGAATTCCAAGTGGATATATATCCCAACACAGAATTTGCTATTAAAAATTCTATTTGTGGGTGATATATATATATATATATATATATAGTAGGTATATATATATATATATTTCATATATATATATATATATATATAGTAGGTATATATATATATATTTTCATATATATATATATATATATGTGTGTATATATATATGTATATATATATATATATATATTTGTATATATATATATGTGTGTATACATAAATATATATATATATATACATATATATATACATATATTTATATATATATACACACACACTATATATATATATATATAGATACATTTAAATATGTATTCATATATATATATATATATATACATATATATCAAGGATATATTTTTGATAAACCCAGATTTAGTAGCTTAAATTTTTGAGGAATAAAGTTTATGGTTTTTGCTTTTCTTTCGGATTTGTATTTTGAATTTTTTAAGCATTATTATAATTTCAGACTATGATTAATTTTGAAAAATGCGTAGCGCATGCACTATAAAGTTTGTAAATACTTGTCCGATATTGTGTATTGCAAGTAACAACAATAACAACAACAACAACAACAACAACAATTGCACCCATTTCCTGTCCACTGCAGGACAAAGGCTTCAGATATGTCAATTCATGTCTGGGGTTTGGTGAGTTTTAATCATCACGCTGGCCATTGCTGATTGGTGATGGTGGAAGCTTTTTGTCTGATCTCTCCCAGCAAACCAACCTAGTATGAGAGGCCGTGACTAGTACAGCTTTGATGATCTTAGCTATAAGCAAACCTTTTCACCACATATAGGTATTCCGTTCAAGAAAGGTCTAGTATTATTTGGCTTTTTTTATATTAAAGAGTCATATTTTTACTACATATGACCTTCTATAACAATATCCAGAGAAAGAAAATTATAATTTTCATATAATACCAGACACTTTCTTTCACATCCACTGGAAAATTCCTGGAAATCCTTTTTCCATTTCCAACTTAAAAATTAAATCCATCTGGCGAAACCTTATATAAAACTGCACTTTATAACGAGGGAAGAGTATATATATATTTCCCAAATCCCATAGCGTTATATCTCTTAAAGGATCCCGGGGTCCTTCAGAGGGTATTTTTACAGCGAGGGAGAGAGATCCTGCACATAAGAATGCATTAGGAGTGGTGGGAGTTCCAAGATGGCGGCGAGGAGGGAGATCCCAGGAGGCAAAGCCGCTAATAAAACGTTCATTGCCTTTTTGGATTTGGCGCGAAGAGCTCCAACGCCCATTTCTTTCATTGGCTCCAGAGCTCCTGAAGGCCGGGTAGATTTGCACTGACGATAAAGAGGAACACTAAGATGGCTTAGGAAATGCAATTTTCGGTTGCTTAATGTTGTTTAGGGATAAAGAACGTATGACGGTACTAAGTGGAGTTGTTAATTACAAGATTTGCGTTTCCGCTAGGTTTCGATTATAGTAATGTTCCTCATATCATATATTTAAGGCTTTTAACAAAAAATCGGAATTCAAATTTCCCCTTCACGAGTAAAACTGTTTACAAAATGTTCCCCTTTAAATGATATACTCAGTAATTGCTGACAGTAAATAAATATTTACTTTAATTACTGGCTTTACGAATCCAGCTTTCACAATGAGCAATCTTCAATCAATGTTTAACAATAATAAATGAATGTAGTGTTTCTTTCATTCATAAAGGCATCTTCATAATTAGAGTCAATTTTCAAATCCAAAACATCTTTGAGATGAAAAGCCACACTAGTATATATAAAGCTTAAACACCAACAGGGATGTAAAATCTGATTTTTGAACAAATACACTGTATTTTGGCAAGTTATTGCTAAATTGAAGTAAATTCTATTCAAATAGATCATAATTCTTTGGTTGCATAAAGAATTCGAGTAGAGGGATTTACTGTTTGTGTATATATATATATATATATATATGTGTGTGTGTGTGTGTGTGTATGTATGTATGTATGTATATATATATATATATGTGTGTGTGTGTGTGTGTGTATGTATATATCCACACATATATATAACATTAATATATATATATATATATATGTGTGTGTGTGTGTGTGTGTCTGCTGCATATGTGTAGTATGCATACATATATATAGTGTGTACTTGTTATACATATATGTATATGCATGTGTGCCATTGTGTGCGTGTTATGCATATATATATATATATATATGTGTGTGTGTGTGTGTATGTGTGTGTGTGTGTGTATATATATAGATAGATAGATAGATAGATAGATAGATTCACATCAATGATACTACTACTACTTTTTTTCTTAAAACATATGACTTTCGATACCTTTCTGAATCTGTCTGCAACTCAACACAGTCAAACAACTACCAGGTGCAAAATTAGTCGTTTCTCTAAGACTTTAATTTGATCAATGAAATCTGGGAGTACTCAATCAGAGTCATAGTTTTAGCGAGTGAATCAAGATTAAATACCCAAATATAAATTTAATTCTAAGTCAAATAATCTATAAACAGAATCATTATTAAAAGACTGCAATGTCAGGAATACTTTTTAACTACTTTTACAACTGAAAAATAAAGTTGGGGAAAACGAGCAACACATATGTGGAAAGTTAGAAAACGTTGTTTGACTTTTAGTTTCAAACTACAAAATTAGGGAAAATTAACCGAAGCAACGAAACAAGTGAATTGGTCTTAATGAACAGAGTGTGACAATTAGCTCCCAACACAAGACTCTTTTGTCTTATTTCATTTTGTCACTAAACCGTTCGACTTGTTCATTTTCATAGGATATTTTTGGCTTATTTTCTAATTGAAAATAAGTTATTACCTCCACCAACGAAGTTGGAAGGAGGTAATTATTTAACCCTAATATGTGTGTTTGTGTGTGTGTGAATAGTTTCCTGACCACAATTTCAATCGTAGAGCAACGAAACTTGTAGGGATTAACCGTTATGTAAAAAGCTGGAAAATAAATTTTGGAAGGTCAAAGTCAAAGGTCAAGGTCATGGTCAACACAAAATGTCTAATTCACGATATCAGCCATAGGTTGGAAAATATTGTCAAAGAGACTTGTTCATATTCGAGTATATAAAAATCGACACCAATTAATACATGTTACGGTCAAAGGTCAAGGTCGAGAAATAAGCTGCCGCAGCAAAGGTCTGCCCTCTACTGAGTGCCCCTCAAGTTACAGTAAATTCTGGGTTATTTCTATAGTATTCTATTTTTTTTTTTTTGAATCATTTCTAAAACTAACCTTGTATGAATATTTTAATTTTTAGTATTTCTTATTTATTGAAAAAAATCGAGATAAAAGCAGATATGCATAGATAAAATACGTGTTTCTGTTGTGAAAAAGATATATTAAAGACAAGTGTTCCTTTACACACAAGTCTATTTAAAAGAGATTTTACTTTTAATGTTGTTACTGTATGGTATACGTATACGTATTTTAAAGAAAATTAGTCCGGAATTAGTCCCGTATCTTTGAACACATCATTTTCTATAGAAAATAGTAAAATTCTCTATATTAAAAATACTTTTCCTATTCTATGAAAAATGCTAGAAGTAAATTCTCTACCACCAAATACTTTTCCTACCCTATCCTAATGCTGCAAACTGATTTAACTAAACAGAAAAGTGTTGGCAAATGCTAAATCAAGTAGCAAATTGCGAGAAAATGTTAAAATTAAACTGCAAAATGCTGAGAAAATGCTAAATCCAAGTTGCAAAATGCTGGAAAATGCTGAAACGAAATTACAAAATGCTTGAAAAGGCTTAAACAAAATTCCCTAAACGACCCTTCTTATTTTTTTCCCATTTCAGTCATAAGATTCCAGGTACGACAGATTTTCCCCTAAAAAGAAATCTTTCCCTAAACTATCCTCTTGATATAACAGGCACCAGCCTATCTCATTACTGATGAGCAAGGAGCCTATAATTCCTGCTTTGGGATAATATGAGCTCCCTGCCTCGATGAGAGAGAGAGAGAGAGAGAGAGAGAGAGAGAGAGAGAGAGAGAGAGAGAGGGGGGGGGGAATTTGCACCATTAGCTAAATGTCTTGGGATAAAATCTAGGGATACTGATCTGCTAGGGATATTTGCAATATGGAGATAGGGGAATTTCAATCAAATAAATTTTTTAACTAATAATAGATTTATTTAAATCGGCATTATATTTATCAATTAATTTGGATGTTCATTACTTAAACAGGATTATATAGAATTAGGGTAAAGACTAAACTGGTATTTTATGATGCTTGGAAAGGGAACAGCAAGATTTTGCTTCAAGTCTTTTTATAATTTGAATGCAATTCTTGTGGGGCCAATACCTTTCTACAATATATTTATGCACACAGACACAAACACACACACGCGTATATACATATAATATATATATATATATATATATATACATCTATACATATATATATATAATATATATATACATATATATGTATATATATATGTATATATATATATATATATATTTATATATATACTGTATATACACATACATAATATATATATATATATGTATATACATACATATATATATATATATATATATAGAGTATATATATATATATATATACTGATTACTGAAATATTACAATGAATGTTCTAGTGAGTAGAAAAGAATAACTCGTTTTAATAGTGTTCTGGATGATTGATAATGAGAAAAGTATAAAACTCCTAATATTTACTTTAATTTAAAAAAAATTAATTCTATTTTTATTGCTAATATCAAGAACGCCTTATTTGCTAATACAACTTAACAACTAACCATTTTATGATCAATAAACTAAAGAAAAAAAATCATAAACAAAAACGTCAGACGATTAAATCAGAGACGATGAAAGATAGTGGGAATTTCAGGCGTCTCGGGAATAGCAGATCTTAAT
>NW_027168794.1:52500-56049 GCF_036898095.1 Palaemon carinicauda | reverse complement strand
ATAATCCTTACCAGAATGTGTGGCAGGAAAACAAAAATTAAGGGGGGGGGGAGAATTTCCTGAATTCTGTAGGAATCAAGGCAAAGCTTTAAAAGGGACGGGGAGGGTAAGGTGGGGGGAAGGAGAAGGAGAAGGAATACTTCAATAATGTCTGGATCCTTGGGAGTTAAAGATGTTTCAAAATTATAACACTCAAGAAAAAATTTGGAACACTCTCGCTCCCGTGACCAAAAAACGATGAAAATATCGATTTCCTTTTTGGTACATTTGCTGTTGTTTTCTCGCTTATGTCACCTTTTATTCTTTTGATTCAATTACTTCTCTTGCCTGGGGTGGTCCCCTTTAACTTTATAAAAATTTGAAGTTACGAGATATTATTTTAGGAAATAGTTTAAGAAGTAAATGAAGATAAGAACTTTATATATCATCATCATATTAGTCATAGATAGTCTACTGCAACACAAATGCCTCAAGCTTGACCTTCCAATCCCGTCTGTTTATGGTCTTTCTTTGCCAATCTATAAGAACATATTTTGATAACTCGTCAATCAATCTTCTTCTCTGCCTTCCCATGTTTCGTTTGCATTCCTTATGGACCCATTGGTAAATATTATATATATATATATATATATATATAGAGAGAGAGAGAGAGAGAGAGAGAGAGAGAGAAAGAGAGAGAGAGAGACAGAGATATATATATATATATATATATAAAGATATATATATATATATATATATATGTCTTACTTATAACTGTAATCGAACAGTTTAACATGTTTTTTTCCAAAAAAAACCCATAAAAGAAACACTGGAAATATGAATAAATCACACTATATTTCGGTCAATAAACATCGACCCTCTTCAGGATGTAAAGTAAAAATGAGGGATACAGTTGTTGTTGGGGTATTAAAGCCAACACTTGTTGTTGGCACGGGTCTTTCCATTGGTTGGCCCGTAGAGGATACAGTGGAGAGTGACGGTATATATATGAAAGCAAAAGGGTGTGTTTAATTGTTCTATAGTTGTTATAATTGCTGGAAGGATTAGCCAAATTTAATTACATCCAGGTGCGTCTTCTTATTGTTGAGCCGCTTGGAGGAAGTCTTGACCTCCGATGCATGTCTGGTGGTCGGTCTCCGTGAATTATCTTCTTAATGATAGGGTTGAGAAGAGTATTGTCCACTGTGTCAGCTTTCCATTGGCCCCCAAATAGGTTCATTGTGTTTGATTGATTTGTGATGGCTGATTCCAGGATTTTCCTTTTTTACGGACAGGTACTCTTAAAAAGCGAAGACGACTCACTCCAGTTAATCTGGTGCCCTAAATCCCTAAGGTGAATGAAAATCCCCGAGTTTTCATACCCATATATAACAGATCTTTTGTGTTCGGATAATCTTTGAGATAGCGAACGGCCAGTTTGCCCAACGTACACTTTTTCACAATCCCCACATTGTACTTTGTAAACGCCGGATTCTATTTCTCTTTTATTTTGATAAACATTAATAAGGGCGCTTCCTATGGTCTTTGGATATGAAAAAACAAAGGGGTTCTCAGTTTTGATATGATTTTTTATATTTTTAATACCTTCTATATATGGGAGTTTTATCTTATTTTTAAAATCTCTTTGGTTAGTAACATCATGATCTTTATAATATATCGTGTTGGCTTTGTTGATGGCCTTTTCTATGACATACGTCGGGTCGAATAGCTGGGCGAGTTGTTTACGGATGATTTCAAATTCTTTATTTAGGTAGGCTGGGGAACAGATTCTCAAACCTCTAAGAAATAGATTGCAAGCTACTCCAATTTTTACAGAAATGTCGTGATAACTAAAGAAATCAATGTAGGAAATAGAGAAAGTTGGTTTTCTATACACAGTGAAATTATACCACGTCGATTCCCTTATAATTAGTATGTCCAAAAAAGCTAATTTCCATCTTTTTCCCATTCAGTTTTAAATTTTATGCTAGGGACTAGGAATTATAGATTATTGAAAAATATATTGAAATCTCCCCAGCTATCGTCCCAATATGTGAAAATGTCATCAACATAGCGTTGCCAAACCATGTTCGTAGGTTTAATTGTTGTTAAAATTTCTGTTTCAAAGTATTCCATGTAGAGGTTAGCTAAAATTGGAGATAACGGGCTGCCCATACTACAACCAAATTTCTGTTTGTAAAAATTTCCATTGAAAGAGGAAACGTTATTTGACACGCTTAGTTTAATTAACTTAATTGTTTTTTCAATACCGAGGGGGAAGTGATCTTCGTAAGGGATTAATTTTTCCCTCAAGAAACCTAATACATCGTTGATCGGGACCTTTGTAAATAGGTTTACATTGTTTACCGGGATGTTTAATCTATTGAATTTCTGGATGAAATCCTCTGCTTGCTTAATATGAGCTGAAGAAAAGCTCCCTAGAAAGGGAGACAGCAAGTCTGCTAACCATTTTGATATATTATATATAAATGACCCTTTACATGAGACGATTGGGCGTAAGGGAATACCGTCCTAGTGAGTTTTTGGGAGCCTGTAAAAATATGGCAACGAAGGGTTCATGACTGAATTTTTCTAAGACCTCGATGTCTTTTTTATTATTTCCGATTTTTCTTACGGATTAGAAAAACTCCAGAGCAATAGAGTTACGGGGATCTTTTGTTAGCTTTTCATATGTAGTGTCATCGTTTAAGAGTTGTTGAACTTTGTTGACATACGTCTCTTTATCAAGAATGACTATTTTTCCGTCTTTATCCGATTTTGTGATGATGATATTATCGGTTTTGTTTAATGAAAAAATTGCAGTATGAAACCTTCTGGGAAGCGGATTTTTACTGAGATATAGAATCCCGAGTTTACAAAAAATACCATGTGGGGATTGTGAAAAAGTGTACGTCGGGCAAACGGGCCGTTCGCTATCTCAAAGATTATCCGAACACAAAATATCTGGGTATGAAAACTCGGGGATTTTCATTCACCTTAGGGATTTAGGGCACCAGATTAACTGGAGTGAGTCGTCTTTGCTTTTTAAGAGTACCAGTCCGTACATAAGGAAAATCCTAGAATCAGCCATCATAAATCAATCAATCACAACGAACCTATCTGGGGGCCAATGGAAAGCTGACCCAGTGGACAATACTCTTCTCAACCCTATCATTAAGAAGATAATCCACGGAGACCGACCACCAGACATGCATCAGAGGTCAAGACTTCCTCCAAGCGGCTCAACAATAAGAAGACGCACCTGGATGTAATTAAATTTGGCTAATCCTTCCAGCAATTATAACAACTATAGCACAATTGAACACACCCTTTTGCTTTCATATATAAACCGTCACTCTCCACTGTATCCCTTTCTACGGGCCAACCAAGGGAAAGGCCCGTGCCAACAACAAGTGTTGGCTTTAATACCCCAACAACAACTGTATCCCTCATTTTTACTTCACATCCTGAAGAGGGTCGATGTTTATTGACCGAAATATAGTGTGATTTATTCATATTTCCTGTGTTTCTTTTATGGGCCATTTTGAATATATATATATATATATATAT
>NW_027168794.1:37500-40000 GCF_036898095.1 Palaemon carinicauda | reverse complement strand
TACGCAAACCTTTATAGTGGACCTTATAAAAAGATATACCATTACTTTATAAAAATATATATAGTAGATTCATTTAGGTAATATATTAGTCTCGATGGCTAAGTCGTTTATGGCAGCTTGCTCAGACTTTGTAGAAGTCTGAGGTGGACTCTTTGCTGTCCGTGTAGGCACCTCACGATAATGTATATATATTCGACAGACATGATTGCTTCAAAGATAATGGGCGTTACACACTAAAAACACAAAACAGAACCACTCCAACAACTACAAAAATGATACAGACACCTCACACGTCTCGAACTGTCGACCTAACCGTGCCAAGACTCCTAGCTGATGAGAGGAAGGATGCTGGTGAGTGGCACAATACATAAATATACGCTACCGGGTCTAAGCGATGTCAGGCAGTGCTATAGCTCAACAAACTTGGGAGAAAAGTCATGCAATAGCCTTTAAAAAGGCAGAAATTGCTTACAGGTGTCGTGACAGGGCAATCAGGAGAACGATTGAAGGTGAAGGTGCTGTGATCTCTTTAAAACAAGACTTTTGAGGGTAACAGGGGAATAGTAGAAGAGTAAAACATCGGTGAAGAAATATGTAGGAGAAGCAAAATTCATAACTGTAGGAATATATGTGCCAAGATAAGAGATGCTTCCTCCTCTGACTCTCCTTCACAGGGGCATCCTCCACACACAGTGCAAGTGACTAACGACCAGAACTACCAAAACATCGAATTGGCTAGTGACCATCGTAACATACCACCCAGAAGATCTCAAAGAATTTTGAAAAGGACAAGGGACCAAACAACCTGAAATCGTTTTGTAATTGATTTTAATCTGTTTTAACTATATGCTATGTATTTGAATTGTTTATGTATTTTCGTTTTTCCTTATATCAGTACCTGACTTGTAATTTTATAAACATTTAATGACCAAGTCAACATATGATGGACGAAAGCTCTAAACGTTTTTTTGTAATATCTACAAATATACACCAAGATTTCAAACACGTCTTACATCATTGTGGAACCTTTTCAATATATATTTATATATATATATATATATATATATATATTTGTATATATATATATATATATATATAATTATATTTACAATTATATATAAATATACATATAAATATATATATATATATATATATATATGTATATATATATATATATATATATATATTAGATATTACTTGTTCAAAACACATGACCTACAGGTCACTCTCTGGAAGTAAGAGAAGTGTGAGAAATGCCATAGTCGTATTCTAAGCAAAATGCGAATGCCAAACCTCAGCAATGTAACATTTTTCATGAAGAGTAAACACAAACAAGTCCGTGAGAAAGAAGTTGTCTGTAAGAACGGCACCAGTACCTTCCGGTATTATTGTTGTGTTTACTATAAATCCATAAGTGCCGAGATAACTGTATAAACTTTAGCATGAAATCTGAAATTTGTGGCAGTTCACTTTTCAGATGTCATACGGAATGGTCATCCGACCAAACCAGCTATACTCCTGTGTTGGAGATGTTAACACTGTTCTTTAAGAATAAACTATTTTAGAGTTACCTTACTTGGACTTTACTTGAAGATGTAACATACCAGATATAATATATAACACATTTAAGATGACATTTGAAGAGAACCCAAATGTGTGTTAACAACAGTAGCACACCAATAAATGGTGGCAGCGGTAAAACTCTAAGAACCAGAGAAAGATCTTCAAGAACCAGCGGTAAAACTCTAAGAACCAGAGGAAGATCTTCAAGAACCAGCTTATAAAACTCTAAGAACCAGAGAAAGATCTTCAAGAACCAGCAAATAAAACTCTAAGAAGCAGAGAAAGATCTTCAAGAAATCAGCAGTAATGAATCTACAATTTTGACTAAGTATTATAGTCCACCGAAGAAATGATACATTTAATACCAACAAATGAATGTTATACAAACTGAGGAACTAGATTTTCAATCAACATCCTAAGAAAACCAAGGACTGACAATCAACGTTTACAAAACATTGAAGAAACATATCCAGGAAGCACTAATTTTAACGGAAATCGGACCGAAAACATTCACCCAAACATCAATAGGAAGAAATGATTCTGTGCGAGAGAGAGAGGAAATGACATCACACTTCGCCATATAAACCGAAGCTAAGTACATTTTCATATTCATTTCAGTTTTGAGCAGTGAAGTGTAATTATCACGAGTCGATCGTCCATTGTTACTGGGGTGAGTAGTTTGCTAATCTTCAATTTCCTTTCATTAAAGGAAACTGTGTTCAACTTCAAATCCTATTCCCAAATATTCGTTGCAGAAGATGGTTGTATCGGGGACGTCCCCGAATTACATGGTTCATGGAATCAAGACTATCATCAGAGAACGAGCCTACTTCGCGAACTTCACGTGGTCGACAACAATTCCATCTTTATATCTCCCATACAATGCACATGTGGCTAAGCGGTTGTTGAAATTAACCGAGATGGACCACCCGACACC
>NW_027168794.1:30000-32500 GCF_036898095.1 Palaemon carinicauda | reverse complement strand
CATTTATAGGGCTTATAGCATCCTGCTATTCTAACTTGCGTTAGTAGCTTAGCAAATAATAATAATAATAATAATAATAATAATAATAATAATAATAATAATAATAATAATAATAATAATCAAAACCACACAAACCAACAGATTCTAACGGACACATACATTTTCTCTCTCTCTCTCTCTCTCTCTCTAAATATATATATATCTATCTATCTATATATATATATATATATATACTGTATATATATATATATATATATATAAGTGTGTGTGTGTATATATATACAGTAAGGGATAATAAAATTCTTTAATACGTAGCGCTTTTCTCTATTTTAATATACACTTCTTCCGTGAGTGAAAGAACAAGGGCCATTCATTAATGTCAGAGGCAAGGGACAGTGACATAGCCCTATCAAGCAAAACAATTCCCTACAGACTGATTATATGCTCAGCGCTCAAGGCCCTTCTCCACCCATGCTAGGACCAGGGAGGGCATGGGAATGGCTGCTGATGACTTGAAAGGTAGACCTATAGGCACCCTCAAACCTCAAAAGATGGTGAAGTTTCAGCGACCAAAGAAACTAACGAGTTTCAGCGGGACTCGAACCTCAGTCTATTGATCACGAGTCAGGGACGTTACCCAAATGGCCACCAAAATAAAAGGTGAACAACCTCCGTAATAAAAATAACATAAATTAAGAGAAAAATATTTAAACAATAAAAAAAAGAAATGCAAAACCTTTTCATCTCCCTAGCAATGTCAAACAATTAAACAACCCGCACCCAAAATTTTACTTGAACGTATAGTGATCCTAAACACAAAACAGAAAAACAGAAATTACATAATTCTGGATTGTTGAACAATATTGGACGTAATAAAATTATTCAATTTATATGTATGTCTTATATCTATTTAAGCACTTTTGAATTCAATTGAGGGGGGGAGGCAATAATAAGCTGGATGCCTATTTATTTTATATTATTTCACTTTATTCTTTCTTTTTATTTTGAACATTGAACAGATCATCAAATGAAACGAATTCAGAGTTCAATATTTGGCATTCAAACAAGGCAAAGCGGGCCTGTAAGCCTTTGTGATGTATACCGTGTTATCAGCATCAAAGCTAGTCCGCTTTTCTTGTGTCTTCTGTCAAAACGCAAAATCTAGGCCCATTCTCTCTCTCTCTCTCTCTCTCTCTCTCTCTCTCTCTCTCTCGCTATTGTTCCTTTTTCTGGAGAGGATATAGTAAGGAACAAAGGAGATGAGACTCGCAAGTGTCAGTGAGTGACCTCCAACTATGATATATTTTCAAGGAAGGTAGTTTAATAGATCAACAAGGGATGATAGGTAATGGCAGTTAGGCAATATGTAATGGTGTGGAGGTGGTTTGATTATTTAAGGAAGGGGAAACTAAAATGCAGTTAGGCAATATGTAATGGTGTGGAGGTGGTTTGATTATTTAAGGAAGGGGAAACTGTCCCCTTCCTTAAATAATCAAACCACCTCCATACCATTACATATTGCCTAACTGCCATTACCTATCATCCCTTGTTGATCTTTTTTTTGTTCGTAGTTAAAGCATTTTCTTCAAGAATTTTCTCAAATATTCCTATAGTTTTCAGCCACATCTCTTGACAGTAAGTTCGACCATTCATTTACATATATGTATATTTTTTATTCCATTTTGATCACAAGTGTTTTTATCATCATAATTGTAAAGGACCTCTGTTAGCCACATGTTTTTATATACCGTCAAGGTTTTTGTATTTTGATTCTTTTAACCGTTTTTTTAATATTTTTTATACCAAAGCAATTTTAAACAAAAATGTATAATTAATTTCTAATGTAAACATAATTTCATGTTTTATGTAGCCCTGATGATGGGAATGGATTCCCGAAACGTTGGTGTAGAATAAATATATAAGATGATCCGAAGTCTTCTTACTGTCCTCTTCATCCTTATATATATATATATATATATATACATATATATATATATATATATATATGTATATATATATATATATATATATGTATATATGTATATATGTATATATGTATACATATATATATATATATATATATATATTTAAAAGTAAGCATTTAAAAGAATACGGCATTTCTTTATACTAAAGAATAGTGTTTCGCCTAATCAGATATTTTATAGAATATTTCTGCTTATTTTAAAATGATTTTTTTTTCTTCAATGGGAAGCCTTTTCCTTCGAACATGCAGCACACACTATAACAATTACCCATATGTTCAGTCTCATTAGATACGACTGACTTTTAAAGGTTTAAAGACCGCTCATGAGTGGCGAAGGCAAGGAACAGTGACAATACCCTAGCAGGAGAATGCCCTGGAGACTGACCATATATACATATGATCAGCGCCCAAGCCCCAATCAACGTATGACAAGGAGGGCCAGACAATGGCTGCTGATGACTCACATGGATAGTAAGGCTGCAGGCACTACAGTAAACTATCGAGTTTGAGAGGGAC
>NW_027168794.1:17500-20000 GCF_036898095.1 Palaemon carinicauda | reverse complement strand
CTACTGGTACCATTGACAACACAAAACACACATTAAACAATCTCACCAACCATTCAAGTACAGTCACACCCCCTTCCTTCAACATCTCAGCTTTCACACCATCCATACCCGATGCTTTTCCTACTCTCGTTTCATCTAGTGCTCTCCTCACTTCCTCTATTGTAATCTCTCTCTCATTCTCATCTCCCATCACTGGCACCTCAACACCTGGAACCGCAATTATATCTGCCTCCCTATCATCCTCAACATTCAGCAAACTTTCAAAATATTCCGCCCACCTTTTCCTTACCTCCTCTCCTTTTAACAACCTTCCATTTCCATCTTTCACTGTCTCTTCAATTCTTGCGCCGGCCTTCCTTACTCTCTTCACTTCTTTCCAAAACTTCTTCTTATTCTCTTCATATGACTGATCCAGTCCCTGACCCCACCTCAGGTCAGCTGCCCTCTTTTCCTCACGTACCTTGCGCTTTACTTCCACCTTTTTCTCTCTATATTTTTCATACTTCTCTATACTATTACTCTGCAGCCATTCTTCAAAAGCCCTCTTTTTCTCTTCCACTTTTACCTTCACTCCTTCATTCCACCATTCACTGCCCTTCCTCATGCTGCCTCCAACAACCTTCTTGCCACATACATCACTTGCAATCCCAACAAAATTTTCTTTTGCTAACTTCCACTCCTCCTCTAAATTACCAGTTTCTCTTACTCTCACCTCGTCATATGCCATTTTCAACCTTTCCTGATATTTACTTTTTACCCCCGGTTTTATTAGCTCTTCAACCCTCACTAGCTCCCTTTTACATCCACCTACTCTATATATATATATATATATATATATATATATATACATATATATATATATATATATATATATATTAATCATGTGTAAAAAAAGAATTTATATGTCAGTCTATTTATGTGTCTGTATATGTATACCAGTATGTCTACACGTATGTATATGTCTATGTATATATTATATATGTTTGTGTATGAATGCTTGTCTTTGTATACATATGTATATGTCTTTTTTATATATTTATATAAAGATGTGTTTTACATATACAAATGGTTTGGCTTATGTATTTATATAGACAAAGCTACCGTTATTCATATAAATAAACTGTACTGAAAGTCGAAAACAAGAATTTACCTGTCACCAAAAATGACCCTTTTTGGCAGGTTTTTAATGAGGTTGGATCTCCGCCCAGTAAACAACTGACCTCTTTCCAGGTATCTGATATGGGAGTGTTATTGTTTTGTAAGCCTCTATATGTATGTTCGTACGTTTACTTTCCCTATAAAAAGTAAAGAAACCTCTCTCAATAAATCAGTCCACTGAAGAAGTATCACGAAACTAGTCAGGACTTAATCGTACATTTTGTAATTCAAATTTTCCCTGTTGATCTTCTGCATATATATATATATATATATATATATATATAAATATATATATATATATATATATATATATACATACATATATATATATATATATATATATGACCCGTGCAGACAGCTAATGAGACATCGGCATAGGGGTTTTCTTCATTTATTATAAAAGCCTCGTTCGTAAGTACACATTAAACTAATACACTCTCAGATGAGGGACTTATCAACTCAAGTGCTCATCGGCCACTAACTACTGTCTTTGTTATCAAAATACAGCCATTGCAAAACATGGAGACACATAGGTTTTTGTGGAATACTCATGAATATTATATATGTATATGTATATATATATATATATATATATGCCATATATGCATATATATATATATATATATATATAAATATATGTATATATATATATATATATATATACATATGCATACTTAGCATATATATATATATATATATATACATATATATATATATATATATATGCGTATATATATACATATATATATATATATATATGTATATATATATATATATATGTGTGTGTGTGTATATATATATATATATATATACATATATATATACATAGATATATATATATATATATATATATGTGTGTGTGTGTGTGTGTGTGTATAGATAGATATATATATAGATAGATACGGCATTTGTACTCATATATATATATATATATATATATGTATGTATGTATGTATGTATGTAAACAGCATTAAGAAGACCTGCTTCTGATATAAATTCAAAAAGGCCACTAGAAGTAAATATGTTACAAAAGTTAAATTGCACTGAGAACACCTGCTTCTGATATAAATTTAAAAATGCCACTAGCGCATTGTAAGACACATCATGTCCCAGGATCTTTGCCATCTTCACGAGCCTCAAACAGATATCTATATCTATTCTATTCAGTGCTATAAGTGGGGCATTCAAGTCAACAAATGCCTCAATGTCAAGGGTATCAAACAGTTGTCGCAATATGAGCTGTGTTGGCCAGCCAGCAGAAACTCGTGTGTTATCCGAGTGTGACCCATGCGGAGATGACAAAGAGTAGTCTCCCATTTTCGGGGCATCCCATTATACCTCC
>NW_027168794.1:5000-12500 GCF_036898095.1 Palaemon carinicauda | reverse complement strand
CAGAACTAATTTTATTATGTAAGTTCGAATGTCCAAAAATACACAGAATTTAAAAATGAGTTATGTATAACAGTGAGAGATTAAATTGGACTCTGGTGCTGATTATTTTTTCATCCACTCGCTGTCTAAAACGATCCCGTCCGGCAGAACTGCCATCATTTCGGTACAGCCTAGATCCATTTCATTATCTGTAATGTAATATTAATAAATTGAGTCATCTCTCTCTCTCTCTCTCTCTCTCTCTCTCTCTCTCTCTCTTCATGGAGATGGGCAAAAGTGTGTGCACAAAAACCCGGATCATAAGATGAGAGAAGATATGAATATAAAAAATACACACCAACATACACACCATCACCCACATACACGCAAATATGCCTTATAAGTCACCAGTTATACGGTAGTTTTGAAAGCTGAGGAAAACTATTTGGTACCAGTGTACGCGACCCGTAATAAATAACGTCTGAATAAATAGATATGCAAATGCACGCACATGCACACACAGATTCAACCCTTCCCACACTTCCCAATTTCCTTTGACCGGCCAGAAAGTACTACATTGGATCTTTATCTCTGGTTACGGTTCACTTTCCCTTTCCATACACAGACACCGAATAGTCTGGCATATTCTTTAGAGATTTTCCTCTTTCCTCATATACTTGAAAACACTGAGATCCCAAAAAAAGTTTCTTCACCCAATTGGTTAAATACTGCACTGTAATTGTTCAGTGGTTAATTTTCTCTTGGTAAGAGTAGAAGAGACTCTTTAGTTATGGTAAGCAGCTCTTCTAGGAGAAGGACACTCCAAAATCAAACCATTGTTCTCTTATCTGGGATAGTGCCATAGCCTCTGTACCATGGTCTTCCACTGTCTTAGGTTAGAGTTCTCTTGCTTGAGAGTACACTCAGGCACATTATTCAATCTAATTTCTCTTTCTCTTGTTTTATAAACGTTTTTATAGTTTATATAGGAAATATTTACTTTAATGTAATAGCTATTCATAAAATATTTTATTTATCGTTTTTTCCTTTCCTCACTGAGCTATTTTCCCTGTTGTGGGCCGTGGGCTTATAGCATCCTGCTTTTCAAACAAGAATTGTAGCTTACCAAGTAATAATAATAATGATAATAATAATAAAAACCCCCTGGTTCATTAATTTGTAGGAGATTGGGGTTTCCAAGTGAACCTCTCTGAGTACTTCCCTCTTGCTAGGGAATGACTACCTCCTCTTCCCCTGAAATTGACCAGAAAAAAGAAATACACACACACACACACACACACACATATATATATATATATATATACATATATATATATATATATATGTATATGTATATATACATATATATATATATATATATTTATATATGTATGTATATATATATATATATATATGTATATATATATATATATATATATATGTATGCATGTATGTATGGATGTATGTATGTATGTACGTATGTATGAGAGAGAGAGAGAGAGAGAGAGAGAGAGAGAGAGAGAGTTAATAAGAAAATAATACTGAAAATCCATTCACGCTGCACGCATTACTCACGAACGAATACAATCTCTTTTGTACGACATTCCTACAAAATAAACATAGTTTGAGAACATGAAATGATTCACAAAAACTACTGCAAATGGAGGAAAATATTCCTGACTCCGGCAAACACATCGACTAACATTCTTGCAAATAAGGACCCTTGTGGTTTGTTCTGATTACTGCAACGTTAAAGCAACAGTTGGTTGACTGAGGTAAGTTTCATATCGTGATTTATAGCTGCCAAATACAAGCAACTCTTGTTAATAACATCCTTTTAAAAGATATTTTTTTTACAAACTATGCCTTGGCTGCCTGGAATAATATCGCAAGAACTAAAGTCTTCTGAAAATAATCTGCTTATTTTACAGAAATTGAACACAAAAGAAAATATAATGTTTGCCATCGTTCCATGAAAATCTAGTGCCAGTTTAAATAGAAGTAAAATGTAAGTAAGGAATACTTTAAAAAGTTTGCTGGATTATACCAAATCCCTTCAAAAAAGCCCCAAAAATATATATACATTTGATTGGAATCAATAAAGATAATTGTAATAAGTAAATGTTTCTTGGATTAAAGTTATTCTGTCCAGAGAGGATTCATCAGTCTGTTGATGATTTACTTATAGAGAAAGGGGATGAATAAGGACAGTAAAGGAACAACAGACATGATTAAAGGTATTAACTTTGATTTGTTAGTACGTCGAAAGGAACTGTGGAAGATGTAAGAAATACACTTGCGATGATGAATGATTTATTGTTAATTTGTTCTCATCATTTAGTTATTTCCTTATTTCCTTTCCTCACTTGGCTACATTTCCTTATTGGACCCCTTGGACTTATAGCATCTTGCTTTTCCAACTAGGGTTGTATCTTGGCCAGTAATAATAATAATAATAATAATAATAATAATAATAATAATAATAATAATAATAATAATAATAATAATAAATATATGAAATCTTTCTCTCACCTCTTAAGGATTATGATGTTTAGGAAAGCTGCTGATAGCAAAATTGAGTAGGTAACCTAGGTGTGTAGGGTAATTCTGGATAAGGAAAAAGTTGATAAATGTTATTTATTAATATACTATGGAAGGTGGATGAGAGCTTGGATTAAAAAATTCAATAGATAAAAGCTTATATTTAGACAGTGATGAGAATTTGTTTATGAAATATTTGTTTTGAGATTAAAATAATGGAACCTCTATATTTGGTGAATGGACCTTAAATTATTTTTTTTCGGTTTTTTTTTCGGTTTCTTTTGGTGATACTGAAAGAAAGATACAAACACAAGAAATATTTTAGATTTTTGTTTTGTTTTAGAATAATCAATATTGGAAGTATAAACTCTACTAAGAGTAAAGATATATAGTAAGACAAACTGTAAACAACTATGACTATCAAATTCTCAAAGGTCGTTGCCATAAAATGGTCACTGTTTACACTTTGGCGATTAAAGCAACATATCTCTCGAGAATCGCCATAAAGGTTTGTTTGTTTGTTGAGTACGAGAAACTGACAGACCAACAGAGATCAACCGGTGGACACGAGAGAGAGAGAGAGAGAGAGAGAGAGAGAGAGAGAGAGAGAGAGAATAGATTTTTCGTCACCTGTCTTTTCCCGAACTAGTATTCATAGAGAGAGAGAGAGAGAGAGAGAGAGAGAGAGAGAGAGAGAGAGAGAAATTGAAGACACTTAGCACAGCGCTAACATTATGGAAAGAAAAAAACAAGAGAAAATAAGTAAAGCAATGAAAGCCCGATGGTGATCACGTAGAATGGTGATCACATGTTTTACCAAAAGCTGTCAATTAATATGCATTAATAATGGAAGACTCAAAGCGAGCATTAGATATATATATATATATATATATATATATACACAAAATATAAACTTCATCAAAGCAGTTTTATTACAAGATTTTTCTATAAAATTACAATGAAAATTGCAAACAATCCTTGAACATCCAACCTATATATTTAGAACACCTCTTTCCATTAACTCTATCAAGTATTATTTACATTTTTCTTCCATATTCAATCATCCACTTTTCTTATCATAATGATATACTTTAGTAATATCTATTATCATTCCAGTCCATTTTCAGTATATACGTATCACACCTATTCTAAAATAATAAATTCTCCTATTATCTTCAATACCATTTTCAGTTACGCTGCTACCTCTCTCTCTCTCTCTCTCTCTCTCTCTCTCTCTCTCTGCAGAATCAGTTTTTAATGATTAAATTAAACATACCTCTTTCATTCCCAAATATATATACTAATATAGAACACTTCATGATATTCCTTTTATTGTATCCTTTTTTCGCCTGAGCCATTTTCAGATTCCTGATTCCAACCCATTTTAGCAAAGGCCAATGGCTGATCATAGCATTGCACAAAAAACTGAGCATTTTCATTGAACCATGATCTAATGCTCGCTTTGAGTCTTCCATTATTAATGCATATTAATTGACAGCTTTTGGTAAAACATGTGATCACCATTCTACGTGATCACCATCGGGCTTTCATTGCTTTACTTATTTTCTCTTGTTTTTTTCTTTCCATAATGTTAGCGCTGTGCTAAGTGTCTTCAATCTCTCTCTCTCTCTCTCTCTCTCTCTCTCTCTCTCTCTCTCTCTCTCTATGAATACTAGTTCGGGAAAAGACAGGTGACGAAAAATCTATTCTCTCTCTCTCTCTCTCTCTCTCTCTCTCTCTCTCTCTCGTGTCCACCGGTTGATCTCTGTTGGTCTGTCAGTTTCTCGTACTCAACAAACAAACAAACCTTTATGGCGATTCTCGAGAGATATGTTGCTTTAATCGCCAAAGCGTAAACAGTGACCATTTTATGGCAACGACCTTTGAGAATTTGATAGTCATAGTTGTTTACAGTTTGTCTTACTATATATCTTTACTCTTAGTAGAGTTTATACTTCCAATATTGATTATTCTAAAACAAAACAAAAATCTAAAATATTTCTTGTGTTTGTATCTTTCTTTCAGTATCACCAAAAGAAACCGAAAAAAAAACCGAAAAAAAAATAATTTAAGGTCCATTCACCAAATATAGAGGTTCCATTATTTTAATCTCAAAACAAATATTTCATAAACAAATTCTCATCACTGTCTAAATATAAGCTTTTATCTATTGAATTTTTTAATCCAAGCTCTCATCCACCTTCCATAGTATATTAATAAATAACATTTATCAACTTTTTCCTTATCCAGAATTACCCTACACACCTAGGTTACCTACTCAATTTTGCTATCAGCAGCTTTCCTAAACATCATAATCCTTAAGAGGTGAGAGAAAGATTTCATATATTTATTATTATTATTATTATTATTATTATTATTATTATTATTATTATTATTATTATTATTACTGGCCAAGATACAACCCTAGTTGGAAAAGCAAGATGCTATAAGTCCAAGGGGTCCAATAAGGAAATGTAGCCAAGTGAGGAAAGGAAATAAGGAAATAACTAAATGATGAGAACAAATTAACAATAAATCATTCATCATCGCAAGTGTATTTCTTACATCTTCCACAGTTCCTTTCGACGTACTAACAAATCAAAGTTAATACCTTTAATCATGTCTGTTGTTCCTTTACTGTCCTTATTCATCCCCTTTCTCTATAAGTAAATCATCAACAGACTGATGAATCCTCTCTGGACAGAATAACTTTAATCCAAGAAACATTTACTTATTACAATTATCTTTATTGATTCCAATCAAATGTATATATATTTTTGGGGCTTTTTTGAAGGGATTTGGTATAATCCAGCAAACTTTTTAAAGTATTCCTTACTTACATTTTACTTCTATTTAAACTGGCACTAGATTTTCATGGAACGATGGCAAACATTATATTTTCTTTTGTGTTCAATTTCTGTAAAATAAGCAGATTATTTTCAGAAGACTTTAGTTCTTGCGATATTATTCCAGGCAGCCAAGGCATAGTTTGTAAAAAAAATATCTTTTAAAAGGATGTTATTAACAAGAGTTGCTTGTATTTGGCAGCTATAAATCACGATATGAAACTTACCTCAGTCAACCAACTGTTGCTTTAACGTTGCAGTAATCAGAACAAACCACAAGGGTCCTTATTTGCAAGAATGTTAGTCGATGTGTTTGCCGGAGTCAGGAATATTTTCCTCCATTTGCAGTAGTTTTTGTGAATCATTTCATGTTCTCAAACTATGTTTATTTTGTAGGAATGTCGTACAAAAGAGATTGTATTCGTTCGTGAGTAATGCGTGCAGCGTGAATGGATTTTCAGTATTATTTTCTTATTAACTCTCTCTCTCTCTCTCTCTCTCTCTCTCTCTCTCTCTCTCTCTCATACATACGTACATACATACATACATCCATACATACATGCATACATATATATATATATATATATATATACATACATATATAAATATATATATATATATATATATGTATATATACATATACATATATATATATATATATATATATGTATATATATATATATATATATATGTGTGTGTGTGTGTGTATGTGTGTGTGTGTGTGTGTGTATTTCTTTTTTCTGGTCAATTTCAGGGGAAGAGGAGGTAGTCATTCCCTAGCAAGAGGGAAGTACTCAGAGAGGTTCACTTGGAAACCCCAATCTCCTACAAATTAATGAACCAGGGGGTTTTTATTATTATTATCATTATTATTATTACTTGGTAAGCTACAATTCTTGTTTGAAAAGCAGGATGCTATAAGCCCACGGCCCACAACAGGGAAAATAGCTCAGTGAGGAAAGGAAAAAACGATAAATAAAATATTTTATGAATAGCTATTACATTAAAGTAAATATTTCCTATATAAACTATAAAAACGTTTATAAAACAAGAGAAAGAGAAATTAGATTGAATAATGTGCCTGAGTGTACTCTCAAGCAAGAGAACTCTAACCTAAGACAGTGGAAGACCATGGTACAGAGGCTATGGCACTATCCCAGATAAGAGAACAATGGTTTGATTTTGGAGTGTCCTTCTCCTAGAAGAGCTGCTTACCATAACTAAAGAGTCTCTTCTACTCTTACCAAGAGAAAATTAACCACTGAACAATTACAGTGCAGTATTTAACCAATTGGGTGAAGAAACTTTTTTTGGGATCTCAGTGTTTTCAAGTATATGAGGAAAGAGGAAAATCTCTAAAGAATATGCCAGACTATTCGGTGTCTGTGTATGGAAAGGGAAAGTGAACCGTAACCAGAGATAAAGATCCAATGTAGTACTTTCTGGCCGGTCAAAGGAAATTGGGAAGTGTGGGAAGGGTTGAATCTGTGTGTGCATGTGCGTGCATTTGCATATCTATTTATTCAGACGTTATTTATTACGGGTCGCGTACACTGGTACCAAATAGTTTTCCTCAGCTTTCAAAACTACCGTATAACTGGTGACTTATAAGGCATATTTGCGTGTATGTGGGTGATGGTGTGTATGTTGGTGTGTATTTTTTATATTCATATCTTCTCTCATCTTATGATCCGGGTTTTTGTGCACACACTTTTGCCCATCTCCATGAAGAGAGAGAGAGAGAGAGAGAGAGAGAGAGAGAGAGAGAGAGAGAGATGACTCAATTTATTAATATTACATTACAGATAATGAAATGGATCTAGGCTGTACCGAAATGATGGCAGTTCTGCCGGACGGGATCGTTTTAGACAGCGAGTGGATGAAAAAATAATCAGCACCAGAGTCCAATTTAATCTCTCACTGTTATACATAACTCATTTTTAAATTCTGTGTATTTTTGGACATTCGAACTTACATAATAAAATTAGTTCTGGGGGAAAAGAATATGAAGGAATAATGTTTTTTGCTCTATTTTCAAAAGAAGCAACTTTCTTTTTTTTTGTAGTTCATTTACTTACTTTTGCCCAAGGGACTTGGATCCAGGACTAGAACCTGGAATTTGAAGAACACACGT
>NW_027168793.1:162500-287677 GCF_036898095.1 Palaemon carinicauda | reverse complement strand
ACTTCGTTCCTAACCCTATCTACTCGAGATACACCAGCTATACTCCTTAGACACTTCATCTCAACCACATTCAATTTCTGTCTCTCCGTCACTTTCATTCCCCACAACTCCAATCCATACATCACAGTTGGTACAATCACTTTCTTATATAGAACTCTCTTTACATTCATGCCCAACCCTCTATTTTTTACTACTCCCTTAACTGCCCCCAACACTGCACATTTCATTCACTCCCTGACGTACATCTGCTTCCACTCCACCATTTGCTGCAACAACAGACCCCAAGTACTTAAACTGATCCACCTCCTCAAGTAACTCTCCATTCAACATGACATTCAACCTTGCACCACCTTTCCTTCTCGTACATCTCATAACCTTACTCTTACCCACATTAACTCTCAACTTCCTTTTCTCACACACCCTTACAAATTCTGTCACTAATCGGCCAAGCTTCTCTTCCGCGTCTGCAACCAGTACAGTATTATCCGCAAACAACAACTGATTAACCTCCTATTCATGGTCATTCTCGTCTACCAGTTTTAATCCTCGTCCAAGCACTCGAGCATTCACCTGTCTCACCACTCCATACACATACAATTTTCAATATTTAACTTAGCCGGTGATTATATAGCTGCAACTCTGTTGCCCGACAGACAACTCTACGGTAAAAACTCGCCAGCGATCGCTACACAGGTTGCGGGTGTGCCCAACAGCGCCATCTGTCGTCCAGATACCCAGTACTCAATGTAAACAAAGACTCAATTTTCTCTCTGTCGAGCTATCGACAAGACGTACTTACTCGCTGTTGCTAAACTGGAGTTTTTTCACAACTAATTGGTGAAGTACTTTATTCTAGTTTTGAGCTTTCGCTATGCAGGTGTTTTATCTTCATCTTAAATCTTGAACTCGTTTTGGATAGATTTAATTATGGTGACAAAGAGAGTATGGACTTTCTTTCACTTTTAAATGGCCGACCCTTCCCTTAGACGGAAGTGTGTTTAGGCTTTTAGTAATTATCTTATCACGTTATAGATTTTCCTCTATATATTTTATATCTCTCCGCCTTTATTAGGCCTCTTCGATTAACTTTCCATTTATTATAAACATATAAAAATAATTTTAATGTTTTGTTTATATAGACCTTTCCTGAGAGTAGGCGGTCCTAACTTGGAAACCGAAGTTAATCAACGTTGAGCCCTTTATATCGTAATTAGCTTTTAAAGAGCTAAGGATTTAAAACTTTTTAAATGTAATATTTTATGAAAGAATTTCTTTGATAGTCTTCGTACTGTTTTCAAAGATGAACTAACGTTTAGTTTATTTATGCTACGCAGTTGTTGACGTTCAGGACGTTCAACATGCGCTCTATCGTTACGATAGAGAGAGAGTGTATCACGGTTTCACTTTGCAGTAAGAGTAAATCGATTCTGACGTTTTGTTCATTCTTTCTTAGCTTAAATGTTTTAAATTCTATTTTAAAGGAACTTTTTATTTGAAAAACCTTTCAGTTTTTTCCTTTAGTCAAATACAGTGATACCTCGGTACTCGACCATAATCCGTTCGAGATCCGTGTTCGACCTCCGATTTGTTCGAGTACCGAATTTTTTTTCCCCATAAGAAATAATGGTATATATTCTATTCCGTTCCCAAGCACTCGAACAGGCCCAAAATATTAATAAAACGTGTACCTAAACAACAATAATTATCTAAATGTGTATGAAATTGGTCAGAAAATCCTATAAAACAATTTTAAACCATTTACTGTACTAAAATAAAACAATTTTAAACCATTTTCTGTACTGTAGTGAACATACCTTTGAGCAGCGGTTCGATGGCATACAGGGATGGATGTGGAGAGGATGGAAGGGGGAGGTTACTGCTTGGAAGGAGAGTCCCCTTCCATGATGTGGCGGGGTAGTTCTCCTTCAGGAGTTGTTTCTCTCTCCAATGAAAGGGTGGGCAGATCTATTTCAGGGGTTTCTTCTCTTCTTTGTCTCTTCTTTGGAGGAGAAACAGGCTTTGATGTAGCAGCTTTCTTTTCTTTTGTGAAAAACTGGTCTATTGTTAATTGTTTCTTCCTCCTCTGCAGTATTCTTCGAAAATGATACATGACACTATCATTAAACATATGCACTGCCCGGTTTGCTACTGCAATTTCTGGGTGGTATTTTTCAGCAAAAGCCTGCACATCTGCCCACTTGGAACAAATTTCATTGATGAGAGAACTTGGAACATCCTCCCTTACCTCATCCTCTTCTGAAGATTCCTGCTCCACAATCAGATCCTGCTGCTGTTGTTGTTGCAGGTGCAACAATTCCTCCACAGTCAACTCGGTAGAATGGCTTTCTACAAGCTCATCAATATCATCCTTGTCGACCTCAAGCCCCAAACTCCTGCCCATGACAACAATTTCCTCAACGACATCAGTGTCATCAGAAATTACAGGGGTAGCAGTGCTTGGACCCGCCTCTGGTTGGAAACCTTCAAACTCCCTCTCTGTGACACATGATGGCCACAGCTTACGCCAGGCAGAGTTCAATGTCCTATAGGTCACACCTCGCCAAGCTTGGTCAATCATGTTAACAGAGTTGAGGATGCTGAAGTGTTCCTTCCAGAATTCCTTTAGGGTCAACTTCGTGTCACTGGTCACTTCAAAACACTTTCTGAAAAGGGCCTTGGTATAGAGTTTTTTGAAGTTTGAAATGACCTGTTGGTCCATGGGCTGGAGTATGGGAGTAGTATTGGGGGGCAAGAATTTGATTTTGATAAAGCTGTATTCTTCTTTCAAGTCATCCTCGAGACCTGGAGGATGTGCAGGAGCATTGTCCATAACCAGAAGACATTTCATTGGCAAGCTCTTTTCAATGAGGTAAGCCTTAACCTGGGGGGCAAACACTTCGTTTATCCACTCAGTAAAGAATTGTCTTGTGACCCAAGATTTAGTGTTCGAGCGCCACATAACTGGTAGTGCACTTTTACAAATATTATTTCGTTTGAACACCCGGGGGTTGTCCGAGTGGTACACTAACAAGGGTTTGATCTTGCAATCGCCACTTGCATTTGCACACAGCAACAATGTTAGCCTATCTTTCATTGGCTTGTGACCTGGCATCTTCGTCTCGTCCTTGGTAATGTACGTATTGGCTGGCATTTTCTTCCAAAATAACCCAGTCTCATCACAATTAAAGACTTGTTGTGCGATCAAATTTTGTTCATTTATGTACCGATCGAATTCCCCCACGTATTTATCGGCTGCAATTTGATCCGAACTAGCTGCCTCCCCATGCCTAGTAACACGATGAATACCTGTTCTATTACGAAACTTTTCAAACCAACCCCTGCTCGCTTTAAATGTAAATGAATCACTTTCACTGGTACTCGGACTTTTCTTCACTAATTCTTCATAGATATGCAACGCTTTTTCACAAATGAACGCTTCACTAACACTTTCCCCGGCCAACTGTTTTTCTTTAATAAATATTAAAAGCAACTTTTCCATCTCCTCAATCACTTGTGGCCTTTGCTTAGTTACCGCCGTAACTCCCGTTGCAACATTCGCCTTCTTAATCATTTCTTTATGCTTTAAAAACGTAGAAATGGTCGACTTCGCCATTCCGTATTCTACCGCTAAATCGGACACTCGTACACCATTCTCATATTTCGCTATAATTTCCTTCTTCAACTCGATCGTTGTTCGCACTGTTTTCCTCTTCTCCTTCCCCTTAACACTCATTACTTTCTTGGGACTCATTATGAAAGCTAAAAAAGCAATTAAAAGCACTGAAAATCACTAAATCACAACGAATGCTGATCGCGCGTTGTCTGAGTGACGCTCTCGAGAGAACTGATGCTTCCCGAACAAGCGAGAGTGGCCGAGATGGCGCGATCATCACAAAGCCCATGCGGTCGTCACGTGTTCGGCTGGTCGAGTACCGAATTTTTGGTCGAGCACCGCAGCAAAAATTTCTCGAAAATTTTGGTCGAACTCCGAATTGTTCGAGTATAGAGTCGTTCGACTACCGAGGTATCACTGTAACATGTTTTTTTGACGAAATATAATTGGGCTCTTCTCTTAGGTGCGAAATCAAGAGAGAAAGAGAGAGAGAGATAGAGACGGAGGGAGAGAGAGGAGAGAAAACGTTCCGTTCAAGCGGGTAACGTTGTTCTCGAGTTACTCTCGTCCCTAGTCGCTGTACAGGGAGGAAGGATAAAACGTTTTTAGTTTTTTATTCTCGTCCCCAGGCTATGTGCGGTGAGAGATTGAAAACGTAGTTATATGAACTAGTGTTTAGTCTCTTTCCCAGCCACTGATTTTTTTATCTTAAAATATGTTTTCTGTTTTTTGCTGGTATTAATGAGCTTGCATTATACGACTGATTTCGCAATTACTACCTTTTAATGAAGGGTAGAATTGCGTGTTTCAGGTAGAAATCAGTAAAAGTTTCGATTTCAGTGAAATAAGTGCAAAACAGAAAATCGAAGTGATAAAGTGATATGCGCAAAGTGTTACAGTGTTGCGTCCGAGGGTTCGTCTGTTCGTGCCTGTCGTTCACCTAGTCCGGGACCTCTTGCATGCTCCCAAGCCCAGGGGAGAAGTAATGTCAAACGACTTATGGGTTCGAGAGGCCTTGATCAACGAACAGACGTTTTCCCTCTATGGTATCGGGTGTATCTTACCAAGATCTCCCCTACCATAAGACGAGAGAGACGTTGTTTCTCCTCGTCATCCGAAGGCTTTTCGCATAAGAAACCTGTCACAAGGTTTTGAAGCCCTAAGCGAAAGTCAGTCCTTTCAGGACAGGTCCAGCGTCCTGGTTACAACCATTAGGACAGCTCTGACCCTATGCAGTCATCGGATAACTG
Source organism: Palaemon carinicauda (assembly GCF_036898095.1). Lineage (NCBI taxonomy): Eukaryota > Metazoa > Arthropoda > Malacostraca > Decapoda > Palaemonidae > Palaemon > Palaemon carinicauda. The sequence continues at coordinate 282,814 of NW_027168793.1, read as the reverse complement.
CTCGCCGCCTAACAAAAGCGTAACACAGACTCCGAGAGTCTTTTTTTGTTGGCAAAGTGTTCGGTCACAGACGTTACCCTCGTCTCTTACCACAACCATTTCCGTTGATCCTTAATGGGTTGTATGGCAAGACATGCAGTATATGCTTGCCTCCCTTATGGAAGACTATTCTGCCGATTAGTCCGTTGAGTCTAGCCGTTTATCTCATCGATATCCTGGCTTTCAGCCAACCTAACGTTCCTTTGTGCTTACTGTTGACGTTGGCGTAGCTTAGTCACGTCAGTCAGGTTGTTTAGAACCACACTCGACGCGGTCTCGTGTGGTTTTAAAGCCGCATTTGGACGTTAGGCCACTTGCTGATGCTCCTGTTGACGTTCAAGACGTTCACTAACAATCGGAGTTGACTTGTTTTGACGCTGTGCGTCAACCTCCGCATTCTAGAGTTGTTTTGACTGCTCAGTCTAGGCAGTCAAAGCAGTCTCGAGTGGACGCTGTGCGTCCTCACGCACCTGTTGTGGTTGACAGTTCAGTTGTTGACAGTTCACAGACTGTCAAGCAGTTACATGACGTTGCGTTCTGGTCCGCTACTAATGCACCAGTGAGTGTGGACTCTGCTTGTAAGCATTGCCACCACGGTAGGTCTCTCCCTTGCTTGAGACTCAGCTTTTATCGGACAAGGTTCCTGTAGATGAGGAAGTTGCTGTTCCCTCTCCTACTGATATTCCCTTGAGGACTCTGTCAGATGGAGAGGAGCCTAAAGCTGCTTAGCCTCCTATGGACTTTAATTAAATCATGATGATTTTTTTAAGGATCTTTGTCCGGATCTTTTTGTAACTGCTGCTCCTCGTTCGCCTAAACGTCAGAGCTTACACTAGGCCTAGCTACTTCGAAGCCGTTGTTTTTAAGCTAGTGCTCTCTCGCTCTCCTAGAGAGCTTTACGTTGGCTAGGCGACTGGTTTTTCACCAGGAGGAGTTTGGGGGATACAGCCTTTGCTTTCCCTTCTTTTAAACTGGTTTATAGAGCGAGAGTCTGATATGACACGAGAGAAGTTCTCGGCTTGGGAGTTCATGCCTCTGCCCAGATAGACTTCTCAATTCTCGTAGACTCTCCCTGGCGCCTGGCCAGGAGACGCTCCAAGTTGTTTACAGGTCAACTTCACAGCTGTTTTCGAGCCTTTGAAGTTTTGCTGTACAATTATGTCATGCATAACAAGGCTTTCAGGGATGGTAAGCGGTACTGCCTCAGTCGCTAACCCCGTCTGTTGCCACACCTGCTCCCGTAGACCCTAAATGGGCTTTGCTGCAAGACATGCAGTCCAAGCTTGCGTCCTTGATAGAGGACTTTAATGCGGAGAAGGTTGCTACCGAACCTTCTGGCCAACAACCTTCCAACCGGTCGGTTGTGCGCCCTGTTGACGCTGAGGTAACCTACTCGCGTCTGCCAGTTGAGGTGGTTCCTCCACCGATGCGACCCAGTGTGGGTTGCCAGCCGCACGTTGACGTTAAGCGACGCTCGGAGGTGGTTGTTGACGTTCAGGACGTTCAACAACCAGCAGAGGTGACTTGTTTTGACGCAGGGCGTCAACCTCAGCAACCCGGTAGGGTGTTGACTGCACAACCCAGACGGTCTAGACAGTCTCGGGTTGACGCTGTGCTTCCTCGCGCACCCATGGTTGTTGACAGTTCACAGACTGTGCAGCAGTTCCATGATGTTGCGTCCGGCTCCGTCACGCATCCACCAGTGCGACCGGATTCAGCGAGCCAGACGTTGCCCACTCCGTTGCCGTTTCCTCATCAGTTTTCGGATGAGGAACCCTCTGATGAGGACGTTGCTGAACAACAAGACGATCAGCCCCCAGAATAGATCAAGCCCTGCTATCCATCCAGAAGATGCTGAAGAAGGAACGCTGCTCAGTCAGGCTGTGGATGAGTCTGGTAGGGACGCTGTCATCCGTGGAACAATTTGTGTCACTAGGAAGACTACACCTCCGTCCTCTTCAATACCATCTAGCTTTTCACTGGAAAAAGGACAAGACGCTAGAAGCGGTCTCGATCCCGGTTTCCGAAAAGATAAAGTCTTGTCTGACTTGGTGGAAGGACAATATCAACCTACGAGAGGGTCTTCCCCTGGCTGTTCAGACTCCCAACCACGTTCTCTTCTCGGACGCATCGGACGTGGGCTGGGGCGCGACACTAGACGGTCGGGAATGCTCAGGACTGTGGAACTCGAGTCAGAGGAGCATGCATATCAACTGCAAGGAGCTGTTGGCAGTACATCTGGCCTTGAAAAGCTTCAAGTCTCTCCTTCGAGGCAAAGTGGTGGAAGTTAACTCGGACATCACCACGGCCTTGGTGTACATCTCCAAACAAGGAGGTACCCACTCACTGACGTTGTACGAGATCGCAAGGGACCTGCTCATCTGGTCAAAAGGTCAAGACATCTCCCTAGTAACGAGGTTCATCCAAGGCGACTTGAACGTCATAGCAGATTGTCTCAGTCGGAAAGGGCAAGTAATTCCAACCGAATGGACCCTCCACAAGGATGTGTGCAACAGACTTTGGGCCACTTGGGGTAAAACCATCCATAGATCTCTTTGCAACCTCGCTGACCAAGAGGCTTCCAATCTATTGCTCTCCAGTCCCGGACCCAGCAGCAATACATATAGATGCTTTCCTCCTAGATTGGTCACATCTGGATCTCTACGCATTCCCACCGTTCAAGATTGTCAACAAGGTACTGCAGAAGTTCGCCTCTCACGAAGGGACAAGGTTGACGTTAGTTGCTTCCCTCTGGCCCGCGAGAGAATGGTTCACCGAGATACTTCGATGGTTAGTAGACGTTCCCAGTAGTCTTCCTCTAAGGGTAGACCTTCTACGTCAGCCACACGTAAAGAAGGTACTCCAAAGCCTCCACGCTCTTCGTCTGACTGCCTTCAGACTATCGAAAGACTCTCGAGAGCTAGAGGCTTTTCGAAGGAAGCAGCCAGTGCGATTGCTAGAGCAAGGAGAGCTTCTTCCATTAGAGTCTACCAATCGAAGTGGGAAGTCTTCCGAGACTGGTGCAAGTCAGTTTCTGTATCCTCGACCAGTACCTCTGTAGCTCAAATAGCTGTTTTTCTCTTATACCTGAGAAAAGGACGATCTCTTTCAGCTCCCACTATCAAGGGCTACAGAAGCATGTTGGCATCGGTCTTCCGGCATAGAGGCTTAGATCTTTCCAAACATAAAGATCTGCAAGACCTCCTTAAGTCTTTTGAGACCACCAAGGAGCGTCGTTTGGCTACCCCTGGATGGAATTTAGACGTGGTACTAAGATTCTTCATGTCAGACAGGTTGGAGCCGTTACAATCAGCCTCCCTGAAAGATCTCACTCTTAAGACTCTTTTCCTGGTATGCTTAGCCTCGGCTAAAAGAGTCAGTGAGATTCATGCCTTCAGCAAGAACATAGGATTTTCGTCAGAAAAAGCCACTTGTTCGCTACAACTTGGTTTTCTAGCCAAAAATGAGCTGCCTTCTCGGCCTTGGCCTAAATCTTTCGATATCCCCAGCTTATCGGAGATCGTAGGCAATGAACTAGAAAGAGTCTTATGCCCTGTTAGAGCTCTTAAGTTCTATTTAAAGCGTACTAAACCTTTACAAGGCCAATCTGAAGCTTTATGGTGTTCAGTTAAGAAACCATCCTTGCCTTTGTCAAAGAATGCTTGGTCAGACTTTATCAGATTGTTAATACGAGAAGCTCATTCACATCTGAGTGAGGAAGACCGAACTTTGCTTAAGTTGAAGACGCACGAAGTTAGAGCTGTAACAACTTCCGTGGCCTTTAAGCAAAATATATCTCTGCAAAGTATAATGGACGCAACCTATTGGAGAAGCAAGTCAGTGTTCGCGTCATTTTACTTGAAAGATGTCCAGTCTCTTTACAAGAACTGCTACACACTGGGACCATTCGTAGCAGCGAGTGCAGTAGTGGGTGAGGGCTCAACCACTACAATTCCCTAATTCCATACCCTTTTAATCTTTCTCTTGAAATGTTTTTATTGTTGTTTTTTGGGTTGTCCGGAAGGCTAAGAAGCCTTTCGCATCCTGGTTGATTTGGCGGGTGGTCAAAGTCATTTCTTGAGAGCGCCTAGATTAGGGGTTTTGATGAGGTCCTGTTGTATGGGTTGCAACCCTTGATACTTCAGATCCTAGGGGTCGATCAGCATCCTAAGAGGATCGCGAGGCTCCGTAAGGAAGACGTACTTAAAAGGCAGAGTAATTGTTCAAGTCGACTTCCTTACCAGGTACCTATTTATTTTGTTTTTGTTATTTTGATAACTTCTAAAATGAAATAAAAACTCTTAGCTCATAAAAGTGTAAACATATATTGCTGGTCTCTACCCACCCCCCTGGGTGTGAATCAGCTATATAATCACCGGCTAAGTTAAATATTGAAAAATGTTATTTTGATAATAAAATAAATTTTTGAATATACTTACCCGGTGATTATAAATTAAAGGACCCTCCCTTCCTCCCCAATAGAGACGCAGTGGGACGAGGAGAAAATTGAGTCTTTGTTTACATTGAGTACTGGGTATCTGGACGACAGATGGCGCTGTTGGGCACACCCGCAACCTGTGTAGCGATCGCTGGCGAGTTTTTACCGTAGAGTTGTCTGTCGGGCAACAGAGTTGCAGCTATATAATCACCGGGTAAGTATATTCAAAAATTTATTTTATTATCAAAATAACATGTTAAACAACCACGGCGACATCACACATGCCTGTCTCAGCCCCACTCTCACCGGAAACCAATCGCTTACATCATTTCCTATCCTAACACATGCTTTACTACCTTTTTAGAAACTTTTCACTGCTTGCAACAACCTTCCACCAACTCCATATAACCTCATCACATTCCACATTGCTTCCCTATCAACTCTATCATACGTTTTCTCCAGATCCATAAACGCAACATACACCTCCTTACCTTTTGCTAAATATTTCTCGCATATCTGTCTAACTGTGAAAATCTGATTCATACAACCCCTACCTCTTTTAAAACCACCCTGTACTTCTAAGATTGCATTCCCTGTATTATCCTTAATCCTATTAATCAGTACTCTACCATACATTTTTCTAACTACACTCAACAAACTAATACCTCTTGAATTACAACACTCATGCACATCTCCCTTACCCTTATATAGTGGTACAATACATGCACAAACCCAATCTACTGGTACCATTGACAACACAAAACACATATTAAACAATCTCACCAACCATTCAAGTACAGTCACACCCCCTTCCTTCAACATCTCAGCTCTCACACCATCCATACCAGATGCTTTTCCTACTCTCGTTTCATCTAGTGCTCTCCTCACTTCCTCTATTGTAATCTCTCTCTCATTCTCATCTCCCATCACCAGCACCTCAACACCTGCAACAGCAATTATATCTGCCTCCCTATTATCCTCAACATTCAGTAAACTTTCAAAATATTCCGCCCACCTTTTCCTTGCCTCCTCTCCTTTTAACAACCTTCCATTTCCATCTTTCACTGTCTCTTCAATTCTTGAGCCAGGTTTATATAACCAGGAAAAATACAAATTGTTTTTTAAATTTGTTGTTTTAAATATTAAACTTAGCCGGTGAATATATAAATAGCTGACGTCTCCGACGGTCGACAGATTCCAAAAACTCGCGAGCGATCGCCATGAAGGCTGCCGGGTGTGCCCACCAGCGCCGACTATCGGCCAGATACCGCATATACTTCTCAACCAAACCAGTTCTGCTCTGTCGGTGTTAAAGACAACACTGGTTCCGCTCGCGCTTGACCTCGAGTTTTCTACCGATTGGTGAAGTACTTGGTTTTGGTTTTATTGCTTTCGCCGTGTTGGATTATTCAATACTATCTTCAAAAGAAATGCTTTTGAAAGGAGAGGAAAAGTTTTTGCCCTTGCTTTTTTAATCTCGCTCTGGTTTTTCCATAGAGAAAAGATGGCCGACCCTTCCCTCAGTGTACGGAAGTGTGTTAAAAGATTTTAGTAATTATTTTATCACTTTATAAATTATTGTTGATATTTATAGATTTACCTCTATATATTTTATATCTCACCCGCCTTTATTAGGCCTCTTCGATTAGCTTTCCATTTATACTAAACACCGAGATAAATTTTATGTTTTTGTTTATATGCGGCCTTTACCTATTCTTTGTAGGCGGTCCTGACTTGGAAAACGAAGTTAAACAACGTTGAGCCCATTCAACTTTTATTTTTGTTTAGATAAAAACAGTTGCTCTGTAAGAGTGATGAGATGAATATTTTTAGAAATATTTTAAGAAATTTATTCTTTGAATAGTCTTCGTGCTGTTTTTCAAAGATGAACTAACGTTTGGTTTATTTATGCTACGCAGTTTGCGCTCTATCGTTACGATAGAGAAAGAGAGAATCACGGTTTCACTTTGCAGAAAGAGTAAATCGATTTTGACGTTTTGTTCATTCGTCTTTCAAACTGAAGTTTTTTAGATACTAATTTAAAGGAACATGTTAATTTTCAATTTCTTAGTCCTTTCAGTTTTTTCCTTTAGTCAAATAACCTGTTATTGACGAAGAGTGAGTGAGCCATTCTCTTGTGAGTGACAAGAGAGAGAGAGAGAGAGAGAGAGAGAGAGAGAGAGAGAGAGAGAGAGAGAGAGAACGATCCGATCTTTATTCTCGTCCCAAGTCTCTGTACAAGGAGTTTGGGAGCGAGTAACGTTGTTCTCGATTCAGATTTTTACTCTCGTCCCAAGTCTCTATACGGGGAGAGAGGATAAAACGTTTTAGTTTTTATTCTCATCCCAAGGCACTGTACGGTGAGAGATTGAAAACGTAGTCCTTAGTGAACTAGTTTTTAGTCTCATTCCCAGTCACTGATCTTTTTAACTTTACATATTTCCGTTTTATTCGATATATATGTACAGTATATGTTTATTGATTTTTGCATGTGTGTTTCATTTTGTACTAATGTGCTTACATTATACGACTCATTTCGCAATTCTAACCTTTTGATTTAAGGGAGAATTGCGTGCTTCAGGTAGAAATCAGCTTTATTCACGTCTAATGTGAAATTATTAAAAAATGCGATATCAGTGAAGAAAGTGCAAAAAACATGTTCTGTGTTGCGGAGGGTTCGTTTGTTCGTGCTTGTCGCTTGCCTAGTCCGAGACCTCTTTCAGGCTCCCCTGCACCAGGGAGAAGGAATGTCGTAGGACCTAAGGGAGTGAGGGGTGTAAACCAACGAACAGACGTTCCCTCAAAGGTATCAGACGTTGCTCGTCAAGCACGTCCTTGCCATAAGACAGGAGAGACGAAGTTTCTCCTCGTCTTCCGATGATTCGTCTCTTTAAAAGCCTGGGCGTAAGGTTTCGAGACGGTTGAAACGTTTATTAGTTCCTTCAGAACAAGTTCAACGTCCTAGCTGTAGTCATCATGAGAGTCCCGTTCATAGCGATGACGTTCATGTACAGACGTTTCTGCCACAGACTCGACGTGACGTTGAGCGGTAGACACCGTAGACACAACGTGACGTCGAGTGTCAGTCACCGTAGTCACGATATAGCATCGATCAGCAGTCACCGCTGTTACTAAGTGACGTTTGAACGTCAGCCACCGCAGTCACAGGTTGATCCGAAGTTAAGTTTTTTGCAAGATATGCTGTTAAAGCTTTCTTCTTTAATAGAAGCTTACGATCCTGTTCCTGTGCGAAAGGATCCTTTGCTTTTTGTACGTCACGGTTCTGGGATACGTGATTCGGGTCTTCAACCTTCTAAACGAGCTTTGTTACGCCATGCTGACGTTATCCCTAGTGACAGCTTTGCTGTTAAACGAGATGCGGAGCATAAATCTCGATGTAACTTTGATCCCTTTGAACGTCAGCCACCGCAGTCACAGCGTGACGTTGAGCTGCAGACACCGCAGACACGACGTGACGTTGAGCGGTAGACACCGTAGACATGACGTGACGTCGAGGGTCAGTCATCGTAGTCACGATATAGCATCGAACAGCAGTCACCGCTGTTACTACGGGACGTTTGAACGTCAGTTACTTCTGTCACGACGTGTAGTAGAATAACATTCTCTGCAGTCACAACGTGACATCGACCCTCCAACTTTAACTTCTGTTCATATACAAGTTGATGTAGCCTGTCAGGCTTTTCCTTCACGTCATTCTGAATATAAATCTCCTTCTCGCAAGACTTTAGATTTATCAGATGATGTGCCTTCTGAAGAAGTTGATGACCCCCTTTCAACTAATGTACTTTGGGGAGTCATTCAGAAGAGGAGTATCCTAGGGTGGTCCAACAATCCCTTGTTTTATAATTATGAATTTCTTTAGTGAAATTTTGTCCTACTCGTTTTGTAACGGCTGCTCCTCCGTCTGAGTTTACTCTTGGCATGACTTTCTTCGACTCCTACATTTACGAAGTCAGTTCTCTCTTGTTCTTCCAAGAGAGCCATGCTCTTACTGGGAGACTGGTTGGAATCCAGGAGAAGTTTAGGAAAGTCTGCTTTTGCTTTTCCTCCTTCTTAATTAGCTTCTCGCTCCAGCGTCTGGTGTGACACAGGAGAAGTTCTCGGCTTGGGAGTACCTGCCTCTGCCCAGGGAGACTTCTTAAGCCTAGTGGACTCTCCTCGTCGTCTAGCCATGAGACGCTCCAAGATTTTATGGTCTGCTTCAGAGCTAGACCATCTCCTGTTAGGAGTTTTTTCGAGCGTTTGAAGTATTTATTTGTTGGATTGGTCCCTGGGAGCCTAAGTAAGAAGGTCTCTCCAGCTGTCAATGTATTGCTGTACAATTATGTCATGCATGAACAAGGCTATCAGGGATGGCTCCAATGATCTGGCAGCCACGTTCACTGCAGGAGTACTTAAGATGTAAGTGCGCTCAATGTGTTCATTGTCAAGACAAAGTTCACGATGAAGACTACCAAATCTGTCTTGGCAGCAGTAAGGGAAGGCGACTGGATGGTCTCTCTCGACCTTCAGGATGCATACTTCCACATCCCGATTCGTCCAAACTTTCAACAACATCTGAGGTTTATGGTCGGGAAAGTAGTGTACCAATTTCGAGCACTGTGCTTCGGCCTCATTCCTGCTCCTCTTGTTTTTACAAGGCTCTTGCAAAATGTAGCAAGCTTTCTACATTTTTTGAGGATTCAGAGCCTCCCTTTATTTTGACGACTGGCTAATCAGGGCGTCGTCATTAAATCGCTGTCTGGAGAGCCTCTAATGGACATTAGACCTAACCAAGGAGCTAGGTCTCATAGTGAACGTAGAGAAGTCGTAACTTATAGTACTCCATCCCAGACTATTCTTTATTTGGGAATGGAGATACAGTGTCGACTTTTTCAGGCCTTTTCGTCGCCCACAAGAATGGAACAAGCTCTGTTAAAAGTCCGTCACTTGCAAGAGAAAAACAGTTGCTCTGTAAGAGTTTGAACGAGCCTCGTGGGAACTCTTTCATCGCTGGAGCAGTTTATCTCTCTGGGGAGACTCAACCTTTGCCCTCTCCAATTTCACCTAAACCATTGGAACAAGGAGAAGGGCTTAGAGAGTATCTCTTTCCCAATCTCCAACTCAGTCTAGACATGTCTGACTTGGTGGGACAGCAACATCAGACTTCGAGAAGGTCTTTCTCTTGCGATCAAGAACCCAAACAATGTGTTGTATTCAGATGCATCGGATTTGGGTTAGGGAGCTCCACTGGACAGTCTGGAATGCTCGGGTCTTTGGTCCACGGATCAGAAGGAACTCCATTTAAGGCAAGTAACATCTCTCTTTTGACGAGATTTGTGCAAGGAGAAATGAATGTCTTGGCGGACTGCCTCAGCAGAAGAGGACAAGTCATCTCCATGGACGTTGCACAAGACTGTGTGCGAGAAGCTATGGATGACATGGGGTCAACCCACCATAGATCTTTTTGCGACTTCACTGACAAAGAGGCTCTCGACTTACTGCTTTCCAGTTCCAGATCCAGAGGCAGCCCACTTAGACGCTTTCCTGCTGGACTGGTCTCACCTGGACGTTTATGCCTTTCCACCTTTCAAGATCCTAAACAAGGTGCTGCAGAAGTTCACCTCTCACGAAGGGACCAGGTTGACGTTGGTTGCTCCCCTCTGGCCCACGAGAGAGTGGTTCACAGAGGTACTTCTATGGCTGGTAGACGTTCCAAGAACTCTGCCGTTGCGGATGGATCTCTTGCGACAGCCTCACGTAAAGAGATTTCATCAAAGCCTCCCCACGCTTCGTCTAACTGCCTTCAGACTATCGAAAGACTCTCAAGGGTTTTCGAAGGAGGCAGCTAGAGCGATCGCGAGGGCTAAAAGATCCTCTACCATCAGGATCTATCAGTCGAAATGGGAGGTATTTAGAGACTGGTGCAAGTCCTCCTCTATTTCCTCTTCCAGTGCCTCTGTAGCGCAGATTGCGGATTTTCTGCTTTATCTGAGAAACGGTCGCTCCCTCTCTGCATCCACCATTAAAGGCTACAGAAGCATGTTAGCTTCTGTTTTCAGGCATAGGGGTTTGGATCTTTCTAATAACAAAGATCTCCAAGACCTGCTTAAGTCTTTCGAGACTTCCAAGGAGCGTCATATTTCGACTCCTGCTTGGAACTTGGACGTGGTCCTACAGTTCCTTATGTCAGACAGGTTTGAACCATTAAATTCAGCCTCCCTGAAGGATCTTACCCTCAAGGCACTTTTTTTGGTGAGCTTGGCTTCGGCTAAAAGGGTTAGTGAGATACATGCTTTTAGCAAGAACATCGGCTTCTCCACTAATAAAGCAGTATGTGCTCTTCAACTTGGTTTTTTGGCCAAGAATGAACTTCCGTCTCGTCCTTGGCCTAAATCATTTGAAATCCCCAGTCTTTCTGAGATTGTGGGGAATGAAGTTGAAAGAGTGCTGTGACCCGTTAGAGCTCTTAAATTTTATTTATCCAGAACTAAACCGCTACGAGGTTGTTCAGAGGCTTTATGGTGCTCCGTTAAAAAGCCCTCTTTGCCCATGTCTAAGAATGCGTGGTCTTATTTTATTAGACTTTTGATTCGGGAGGCACACTCTCATTTAAGTGAGAAGGATCGTAATTTACTTAAAGTCAAGGCTCATGAAGTTAGAGCGATAGCAACTTCAGTAGCGTTTAAGCAAAATAGATCCATTAAAAGTATTATGGACGCGACCTTTTGGAGAAGCAAGTCGGTATTCGCTTCATATTACTTGAAAGATGTCCAGACTCTTTATGAGGACTGCTACACACTGGGACCATTCGTAGCAGCGAGTGCAGTAGTGGGTGAAGGCTCTACCACTACATTCCCTTAATCCCAATATCCTTTTAATCTACTCTGGAAATTTTTAGTCTTATTTTGGGTTGTACGGGAGACTAAGAAGTCTTTCGCAATCCTTTTGATTTGGCGGGTGGTCAAAATATTGTTTCTTGAGAGCGCCCAGATTAAGGGTATTTGATGAGGTCCTGTTATAGGGGTGTTCACCCTGGATATAGCAGCTCCTGGGAGTCTTTCAGCATCCTAAGAGGATCGCTGGGCTTCGTGAGGATAGCGGACTAATGAGGCAGAGTAATTATCAGAGTCAGCTTCCTTACCAGGTACCTATACTTAAGTTTGTTTTTTGAATAGTTGTCAAAAACTCTTGAGCATATACGCCTTTATTGTTTTAATACTGGTCTCTACCCACCACCATGGGTGTGAATCAGCTATTTATATATTCACCGGCTAAGTTTAATATTTAAAAATGATATTTTCATTATAAAATAAATTTTTGAATATACTTACCCGGTGAATATATAATATTAAAGGCCCTCCCTTCCTCCCCGATAGAGACCCTACGGACTGAGAAGAACTGGTTTGGTTGAGAAGTATATGCGGTATCTGGCCGATAGTCGGCGCTGGTGGGCACACCCGGCAGCCTTCATGGCGATCGCTCGCGAGTTTTTGGAATCTGTCGACCGTCGGAGACGTCAGCTATTTATATATTCACCGGGTAAGTATATTCAAAAATTTATTTTATAATGAAAATATCATTTTCCATGTACTGTAGTTTCAATCACGGTATTGTAGTTCACTGTATAATGTATTACTTTACAAAGGTAATTTTCCATAACTTACACAGCTTCATTACAACATGGAGACAACTCATAACACTAAGTCATCATTACACCACCCTTTTTGGGCTCAAGCCATGTCGTCCTGATGGAAGGTTCCTATTGGCAGCTTTCTAAGGGATATTTGGCTACAGTGATATTCCCAGAGAATTAACCTTTAGGTCTCCAGAATTCTAACTCCTGGCGCGAATATCCTTAAAATTTCTCTTAAGGATATTGCATAATATCAGGGGACGTATATCTTGATACGACACATAGCAATCTTCACCCCGAATAGCGTTTTTGCTTCGAGGGGAAAAGTGACAAAAATAGAAGGGGAGCCGTTATCAAGGTACCCTTACTCCCGTACTACTATTGACTATCTAGATGGCGCTGTATCCAAGATGGCGCTTATTCCTATTTTCGTAGCAGTTTCGCACGGTGGTTTTCCCTGTTGCTCTAACGTTTGTGCTCGATATTCAAGGATTTATCATGCAATCTCCAACTTCTTCCGCCTCTGGAAAGTTGAGTACTTATTCTTTACAGAGTATAAGTTTTAGCTCCTTCCTCACAGAGAAATTAGAGTAATTTTAAGTGTTTGGAGCTTTGCCGTTCACCGGAGGCGCCATGGGCGCTGTTGTTCTTAACGCATGTGTTATTTAGTTAGCTGAACGACATTCCCGGTTCTAATAGCATGAATATTTATGAAGCTATTCAATTAAGATTTTACTAGGAAGTTATATATGTTGATTGTATTCATTAGAGTTTCGTCGATTTAGGTAACCGAACCTCGCCCCGCGCTAGGCTTCCTAGCCTACGCACTTCAGTTTACTTTCATGCATGATATAGAACGACATTCCTAGTTGTAATAGCATTAATAAAATATGAAGCTATTTAGGCACATTATACTTGTAAAGATGTACATAGTTTTGCATATATTTCCTCTTCCTTATATCGATTGTATACAGAGTTTTCGGCAATTTAGGTAACCAAAATCTCACCTTGCGCTAGGCTAGCTAGCCTATGCGCTTTAGTATACTTTCATACATGTTTCCGGTTTACCCTCATGTATCGTTTTATCAATTCATAAGGAGATAGATATCTCCTAGAATTATTATATACTGTAACTCGATACTCGTCTCCAGTGGAGATTTAAGGGTAACCCCTCCTCCCTCTGAGTGCCGCCCTAGGCGACATCCCTATCTTGGTCCTGCCATAGAGTAGACACTCCAGCTTGACTAGGCTAGGGCTTTCTGTCTCTCACCTTTGCCGGCAGATAGCTGGCTTTGGTTTTTTCGACAGAACCTCAGAGTATTCACTCTTTTTGCTGGCGGCAGAGCAGCAGGGTGAGTAGTCACTCCCCTGCCGGCTTTCGGCTGCCCGCATAGGAGGCTATGCCTCCCTAGGCTGCACTTGAAGTGGTTGTATGATGCCGCCACCTTCTCCCCTGCGGTCTAGAAGACTAGTCCTGTGTTGGCAGACCCTAGGCTGAAGAATAGACATTCTTCTGCCGCCTAGGATGGCGCTGACACTGAAACAACGTTTCTCCCCTGTTGGGAGGTGGCGGCAATCCTGCCGCCTCCTCCTAACACTGTTTCGGCAGACCCTAGGGTGAAGAATAGATATTTTTCTGCCGCCTAGGATGGTGCCGTTACTGAAACAGAGTTTCTCCCTTGTGTGGTAGGGGCAGCAACCTTGCCGCCTTCTTCCACACTTTATACAGGACCCTTTTCCCTGCCCCTCTCTGTCCTTTAGCGATGGCCTAGCCATCGCAACCCTGTGGCCGTCATCCTACAATCTCACCGCTTGCCGGGTAGGTTGTGGGGCCGGCCGGGCTCCTACATAAGCAGCTGTTTAGTCACTCAGTCTTCCCTTATGGACGCAAGGCTCCGGGAAAAGTTGTGCCGGCTGTGACGGCTGCCGGTGGGAGACCCCAGTTCTGTCTAGTGTTCTTCAGTCTTCTCTTGGACTGCCATCCACATACCCGGAGCGGGCAGTGACCAGCAACGGTTTTTGTGGTTGAATGGAAGCCTGAATGATACTTTCTCCCCTTCCATTTGAACCCTCATCCTGTAGGAAGGCAGTAAGATTATGTACTTACAGTGAACCCTCGCTACTTCGCGGTTCGACCATCGCGGATTCACCACTTCGCGGATTTTTTCCATAACCCATATATATACAGTAATATATATATATATATATATATATATATATATATATATATATATATATATATATATATATTTATGTATGTATGCATGTATTTATGTATATATGTAGGTATGTATATGTGTATACATATAAATATATATATATACACACACACACACACATATATATATATATATATATACATATATATATATATATATATATATATATATATATATATATATATATATATATATATATATATATATATATATATCTCTAAAGTAGGAAGATGTGATGTAGTTCTAAGGGAAAAGTATGGGAAATATGTCTGGGTAATAAGCAAAGCTCTACCTCCAGTTTGTTTCTTCATTATGATCAGAGATAAATGTAAACAAAACATTGGTTGCCATTTTTTATCGTGCTTTTTAGCGTGTTTAGGAAATGCATAATATAAAATCACCTTTAATATTTGTGCCTGTTTTAGTTTAGGGTACTGTAGTACATGCATTAAGTGTTCTGTACATTAAAGGGTAGTTTGTTAACAGAACTACGTACAAGGGAAGGTTTTAAAAGTCTGAATATACATGTTGAATAAATAGGTAAATACAGTATGGTGTCACTACTTCGCGGATTTTCACCTATCGCGGCCGCGACTGGAACCTATCTACCGCGATAAACGAGGGTTCACTGTACACCCTTAATTATTGTTAACAAACATTTATTAAGGCAGCCCTTCACTCCATGCTTTCTCTCTCTCTGTCAGCTAGTGCCGCCAGGTACTAACCCAATCGGCGAAAGCCGGCTGGGCCGGTGCCGTCAGGTACTAACCCAGCTGTGAACATGCCGGCTGGGCCGGTGCCACCAGGTACTCTCGCCGGCTGGATCGTGCCACCAGGTACTAGCCTAGCCGGCATAAACTACAGTATATGATTCTACAGTAGCCAGTATATTTGCAGTATAGATCATACTGTAGATAGAAAACTATAGTATATATTATACAGTAGTTATTTTCCAACATACCCTGTGTATCCTTGCACAGTCTATTGTTGAGACCAGTCATTTATCGAAAGAAAAGATTTCTTTCAATACACTGATAGCTGATCAGTTAACAATGTACCCCACATTATTAAAACCTTGAGAAGGGTCAGTGTTAAGTTACTCTTATGTACCCCTAAGGGTTAGAACCCTTCCCTTGGGTTTCCTGAATAGGAAGACTCTAGGCTTTAATTTTGGGGGATGTCACAGCAATTGGCTGGACAGGAAACACAAATATGTGTCTTTCCTATTTCCTTTCTAGCTTGACTATCCTAAGTTATAATGATTAAAATATTAATAGTATTATTTTACATAATTGTTTATCTGGTGAGGTAAACTACCGCATACTCATTTAAATTTCCTCTCCTTACAGGAGGACCATGCTAAGTGCAAAGTCATCTTCTGCCACTTCAGGAGTAAGGACTTCCGTGGCCATATAGTGCAGAGCTCATGCTCCCTGCACCGCTTCTAAGGAAGCTCTTCGGTACGGGGACCCTCAAGGTTGCAAAATATGCAAGGCCTTGGTTACCGAAGCTTTTGATGACCCCATGTCAGCGGAGTCAAGGGATGCAGCACGAGAAAAGTTGCGTAGATGGGTACGTGGGTTTCAGAAAAACTCAACGGGACCGTACCTTCCTAACGAACGGATGCGCAACTTGCTGTTCCCTAAAGTGGGTATGGAAGCTGTCATACCCCGACCACGACCCGAGATTCCGTGCGTTCAGATTGCCGTAGAAACGGAAGTCACCGACGCATCACAAGGCATGGACATCCATCAAGAGGAGAGGATGTCTGAAGTGTCCTCGGACACTGAGAAGGATCTTCTGAGGGAAGGTCACGAGGAGGAGTCTATATTGACTCCTGAAGATGAGGAAGTCGATTCGGAGTCCCTTCCGTCGGTACCGGCTCTGGAGTCGTTACCTTCAATATCTTCCGCCCCTCCATCAGATGACATGAGACAGGCACTGGCCAATCTCATGGTGCTGATGGAGAGCATTCTCAAACAAGAAAGGAAGGCGAAACTTGAAAGGCAAATTGCCCGACTCTCCGCCTCCCGTGGGTCTCACAAGAGACTCAAGGTTCAAGCCCTCCCACCCTGCTCTGAAACTAATCCCTGGAGGTATGCAGAGTACATGCCAGTCACTAACGGCAAACTCTTTATCTCAGAGAAGTTGGGAGCCGTCCCTATCGAAGATGTTCAGTTCTGGCCAAGCTTCAACGCTTATCCAGACTGCTTCATTCGTCTGAAGCTGGAACCAGCATTGAAGGAAGAGATGGAACCCAAGGAGGTCATCGTATTTGACCATGACAAGGCACAGGCTCTTTTGTCAAGAAGCCTGAAGCAGGCGGGCTACACTAATTCTAAGGTGTCAGCCCTCAGCAAGAAACATCCTACCTTTCTTGCTCCAGCTATTAGCCTTCCCATTTACATCAAAGGCTCTTAAAGCCACTGTTAAGGCAATAGAGGCAGGCAAACCTTGTCCTACACTCGACGAGTGTAGACCTTTGTCATTAGCCCTGCCCATGGAGGATAAGGATTGGAAGGAAGTCCACCTTACCTTTTCAGTTGGGAAGTTGGAGGCAGATATCGCTGGACGTCAGCTCAACGAAAATCTCCCAAAGCTGTCAGACTTTCTCTTGCGTAGGGAGCAAGAAATGAAGGAAAGACTAGCGGCATCTCTATCCCTACAGAACTGTTTAGAGATGACTGCAGGCCTAAATAGTACCCCGGATATAAACATGGTCATGGCCAAGATGCACATGGCTACCTTGATAAAGGACCTGTACGGCTTTATCAAAGCCAGAAGGGCATGTAGAGAGTTCGTGTTTGCTTCAGCAGCGGTAAAGCACGAACCCAGGAAGCTGATAACTTCCAATATCTGGGGTAAGGACCTCTTCCCAAGTGAAGTGGTCAAGGAGGTAGTTGACAAGGCCGCCATGGAGAACAGAAACCTTCTCCAAAAGTGGGGCATGTCATGTCAGCTAAGAGGAAGTCTTCTCCAGATGAGTGTCCCCAGCCTAAGAAGAAGACTAAGAGACCTAGATTACCCTCTTGGCCTGCCAAACAACAACATCCCACAATTACCATGACCGCAGTGCCCCAGGTAGTTGCTCAACCTCCAACCACTCAACAGCTGGTTGCCCAGTCACCAGCATTTAACCCTATGTTTGAGAGGCAAACCACTACCTTTCGTCCCAAAGGTAGAGGCTCCAGACGGGGCTCCTCAAAATACCCCCCATGAGGTAAGGGTGGTAAGGGAGGACGCGGTCAGGAAGGTAAATCCTCCGGAAAACAGAAACAATGAGATGTTTCAGGTAGGAGGGAGGCTCCAACAATTTCAGGATCGTTGGACCTTCGATCCGTGGGCCCACAGCCTAATCAAGAACGGACTTGGATGGGGCTGGAGCGAGGCTCCACCATCATTTCCTCAATTCATCCAACACTCCACCCCCGCACTGGAAGAATATACCCTAGAACTATTGAGCAAGCAGGTAATAAGTAGGGCCAAGTCCATCAAATTCCAGGGAAGGCTGTTTTGTGTTTCCAAGAAGGACTCAGACAAACTCAGAGTCATTCTGGACTTGTCACCACTCAACAGGTTCATAGAGAACAACATGTTCAGGATGTTAACCCTTCAACACATAAGGACCCTGTTACCAAAAGGGACGTACACAGTCTCAATAGACCTAGCAGATGCTTACTGGCATATTCCAGTCAACCGCCCTCTCTCCTCCTACCTAGGATTCAGGCTACAGAAGAAAAAGTATGTCTTCAGAGCCATGCCCTTCGGACTAAACATAGCCCCAAGGATTTTCACGAAACTTGAAGATGCAGTCATTCAACAACTACGCCTAGAAGGCGTTCAGGTAGCAGCGTACTTGGATGACTAGCTGGTGCGGGCAGCATCCAGGACGGCTTGTCTGCAAGCATCCAAGAAAGTGATCCAGTTATCAAGGTTACCCTTCCTCCCGTACTATTACGAGTATCCAAGATGGCGCTCATTCCTATTTTTGTAGTGATCTCGCATGGTGGTTTTCCCTGTTGATCTACGGTTGTGATCGTTATATATAGGATTTATTATGCAATCTCCAGCTTCTTCTGTCTCTGGAAAGTTGAGTATTTATTCTTTACAGTGTATAATTTTTAGCCCCTGCTTCACAGTGAAATTAGTTTAATTTAATGTGTTATGGAGCTTGGCCGGTCACCGGAGTCGCCATGGGCGCTGTCGTTCGTTATACATATATTATTTAGTCAGCAGAACGACATTCCCGGTTGTGATAGCTTTAATAAATTATGAAAGCTATTTAGGCACAATTATACTAGTAAAGATATATTTATGCATATAAATTTCCTCTTCCTCATGTCGATCCTATACGTTAGAGTTTCGGCGATTCAGGTAACAGAGATCTCGCCCCACGCTGGGCTACCTAGACTATGCGCTTGAGTATACTTTCAGACATTATCCCCGTTTACCCTCGTGTATCGATTTATCACTTCAACTTGAGATAGTATATCTCCTAGAATTAATTATATAACTCGATACTCGTTTCCTGGGAGATTTAAGGGTAACCCCTCCTTCCCTCTGAGTGCCGTCATAGGCGACAACCCTATCTTGGTCTTGCCATGGAGTAGTTCGCTCTGGCTTGACTAGGCTAGTGTTTTTCTGTCTCCCCCCCTTACCGGCAAGTGTCACGGCTTGGGTTCTCGACAGAACCTCAGAGTACAGTAGACCCCCGGCATACGGCGTCCCCAGCTTACGTTTTTTTCACGTTACGGTGTGGAATAAGATTTTTTTTCGTCCCCTCGTTACGACATTTTCCCCACCTTACGGCATCGAATTCCGAAACTCAAATTTGGCCGTTTCTACACGTACGACTGTGCGAGTCACTAGCTTACCACCACGCTCATACGTCACTGCATACGTCACTAAGAAGCTGGTCTGCTATTGGTCGGCGTCACTAAGATGCCGATACGCTATTGGCCGAAAATCCTCCCACAATGCTTGAGAGAGATGCTGCCTCTCTCTCTGTTTGTCATACGCGCGCTCAGTTCAGAATCTCGTGTGCGTTTCATAAAGACTTGATCTCGTGTGAGTGCTTGCGATATTGTTACTTTTTGTGCATTTTAGTGCTTAATTATAACTTTAATTCATTAGCCATGGGTCCCAAGATTGCTAGTGATGTGAAAGGCAGAAGTAAGAAGATGATAACTATGGAAATGAAGCTGGAGATCATAAAGAAATATGAAGAAGGCATGCGCATCATTACCCACACTGATACGTACGTCCGTAACCAATCTACGATTGGTACAATTATTAAGAATAAGGAAGCCATTAAAGCAAGTAAGTCCTCTAAAGGCATGACTGTCCTTGCCAGTGGAAGGACCTCAATCAACGATGAGATGGAGAGACTCCCTCTTCTATGGATTAAAGAGAAGGAAATCGCTGGTGATACACTCACGCAATCGGTAATTTCGCACAAGGTGAGGGCCACCTTTGCCGATCTCGTGGAAGGCCAGAGAGACGGCGGAGGCGAAGGAACGTCGCAGCAAGCCCCCCAAGAGTTTAAGGCTTCTCATGGGTGGTTTGATCGGTTTAGGAAGAGGACTGGTATTCACTCAGTCGTCAGGCATGGAGAGGCGGCCAGTTCTGACAAGAAAGCAGCAGAAGAATTCCTCAAGAAGTTTGAGAACGTAATTTCCAGAGAAGGCTACATTCCTCAGCAAGTTTTTAACGGCGATGAAACTGGCCTTTTCTGGAAGAAAATGCCCCGCCGTACATATATCACAGCTGAAGAAAGGAAAGTTCCTGGCCATAAACCAATGAAGGACAGATTAACGCTCGCATTTTGTGCAAATGCCAGT
This sequence comes from Palaemon carinicauda, assembly GCF_036898095.1. Lineage (NCBI taxonomy): Eukaryota > Metazoa > Arthropoda > Malacostraca > Decapoda > Palaemonidae > Palaemon > Palaemon carinicauda. Next base: position 262,642 of record NW_027168793.1, on the reverse strand, counting down.
GGGGACTTAAAAATTAAGCCCCTACTGGTATACCACTCAGAAAATCCTCGTGCCTTCAAGGCACAAAATATCACGAAGGAGAGGCTCTCGGTAATTTGGAGGTCTAATGCTAAGGCCTGGGTGACGAGGACCATATTTATTGAGTTGATAAACGTCTGCTTCGGTCCTGCTGTCAAGAACTATTTAGAAGAGAACAATCTTCCTCTCAAATATCTCCTGGTACTAGACAATGCCCCTGCTCACCTTCCTGGCCTCGAGGACATCATTCATCCAGACTTCTCCTTCATTAAGGTTCTCTATCTGTCACCAAACACCACCCCTCTCCTCCAGCCTATGGACCAGCAAGTGATTGCCAACTTCAAGAAGCTTTACATGAAGCATCTGTTCAGAAGATGCTTCGAAGTGACTGAAAGCACTCAACTCACCCTCCGTGAATTTTGGAGGGGGCATTTTGACATCGTTCAATGCTTGAAGATGATTGACATAGCTTGGAATGAGGTTTCACGGCACACGTTGAACTCCTCATGGAAGAAACTGTGGCCAGCTGTTGTAGCAGAACGAGACTTTGAAGGTTTCGATCCCTCAACCGAAGACGAGGCCGTTGATGATCCTGCCCCTGAGGGTGATGTTGAGGAAATAATTTCAATCGGGAGGTCCATAGGGCTTGTTGTCGATGAGGCTGACGTCCATAACCTTATCGAGGAGCACAGGGAGGAGCTTACGACTGAAGACTTAAAGGAGTTAGAGGCAATGCAGTTGACGATCATTCAAGAAGAGCACAGCTCTAGTGGAGGCGAGGACGGGGGGGAGACTGGAGAAACAACATCGTTAGAATTAGGGGAAGCTATCGGTTGGTATGAAAACCTTACGAGTTTCATTGAAAAGAAACACCCAGAAAAACTTCACACAAGTCGTCTTATGCAGTGTTAATGATAAGTGTATGAGTCATTTTTGGAATACAGTATGTGAGGAATCGTCAGAAACAGGCTTCTTTGGATAGATATTTCTCCAAAAGAGAAATGTCAGAAAGCAAAGGCGATAATAGTGATTCTATCAAAAAGCTGAAAAAGAGTAATTTTTTAAGTTCTAAAAAAAAAAAATCATAAAAAAAAATTTCAAAAGACAAAAATAATAAAAAAAGCATTTTTAATTTTAGGTGTTTGTTAGTAAGAATAGATTTATTATTAAGTGTACATAACATAATTAGCATTGATACGTTTTTATATCTACCGTCTACTCCCCCCTCTGCCTCCACCCACTACCAGCTCAAGTCACGTCACTCCAAAGGTAAATAAGATTTAATTTTTCATTTACAGTACTGTACAGTATATAATTTTTCTTTATAATGTTATTTAATTATATACTGTACAGTACATGTATATTATATATAAGTATACTGCAGTACAGTGCTTACTATACTACTGTATTGTATTTTGTTACATTCTAATTTTCAATATTTTTACCAGGGGTTTTTCACATATTAACTATTCTATTGCCCGCCATACGACATTTTCACCATACGATACCAACTCCGGAACGGATTAATGTCGTATGGCGGGGGCCTACTGTATTCAGTCTTTCTACCGGCAGCCGGCCAGCAGGGTGAGTAGTTACTCCCCTGCCGGCTTAGAGCTGTCGGCATAGGAGGCTAAGCCTCCCTAGGTCGCACTTGAAGTGGTAGTATGATGCCGCCACCTTCTCCCCTGCGGTCTAGAAGACTAGTCCTGTTTCGGCAGAGCCTAGGTTGAAGAGTAGATATTCTTCTGCCACCAAGGATGGCACCGATACTGAACAAAGTTTCACCCTTGTGTGGAAGTGGGGGCAATCTTGCCGCCTTCTTCTACACTGGATACAGGACCCTTTTCCCTGCCCCTCTCTCTTCTTTAGCGATGGCCTAGCTATCGCAATCCTGTGGCCGTCGTCCTACAATCTCACTGCTTGCCGGGTAAATTGTGGTGCCGGCCGGGCTCCTACATAAGCAGCTGTATAGTCCCTCAGTCTTTCCCTTATGGACGCAAGGCTCCAGGAAAGGTTGTGCCGGCTGTGACGGCTGTCGGTGGGTGACCCCTCTGCTGTCAAGTGTTCTTCAGTCCTCCCTTGGATTGCCATCCACATCCCTGAAGCCAGCAGTGACCGGCAACGGATTTTGTGGCTGGATGGAAGCTTGAATGATGCATTCCCTTCCATTTGAACCCTCATTCTGGAGGAAGGCAGTAAGGTTAAGTACTTACATCCTTATTTATTGTTAAAAAACATTTCAATAAGGCAGCCCTTCACTCCATGCTTTCTCTCTCTCTGTCAACTAGTGCCGCCAGTATGCTGCCGGCTGGATCGGTACTGTCAGGTACTAACCCAGCCGGCGATATGCCGGCTGGACCAGTGCCATGTCGCCGGCTGGACCGTGCCGCCAGGTGCTAGCATAGCCGGCAGCATGCCGGCTAAACTACAGTACATGTTTATACAGTAGCCAGTATATTTGCAGTATAGATATACTGCAGACAGAAAGCTATAGTATATATTATACAGTAGTTATTTTCCAACATATCTTGTGTTTCCTTGCACAGTCTATTGTTGAGACCAATCCTACATTGAAAGAAAAGATTTCCTTCAATACATTGATAGTTAATCAGTTAACAACTTACCCCACAATATCAAAGAACTTAAGAAGGGTCAGTGTTAAGATACACTTATCTATCCCTAAGGGTTAGTACCCTTCTCTTTGAGTATGCCTAGGTATGGAAACTCTATAGCTTTAATTTTGGGGGAGGTCACAGCAATTGGCGGGACAGGAAACACAAGTATGTGTCTTTCCTATTTCCTTTCTAGCTTAACTATCCTAAGCTATAATGGTTAAAATATTAATATTAATATTTTGCATAAATTGCTTATCATGTGAGATAATCAACTGCATACTCATTTAATTTTCCTCTCTTTACAGGAGGACCAAATGAAGTGCGACTTATTATTCTGCAACCGCAGGAGTAAGGACTTCTGCGGTCACAAAGCGTGCAGGTCTCATGCCCCCTGCACCAAAACTACCGAAACCCTGCGTTACTGGGGCTCCCAAGACTGCAACATATGCCGGACCTTGGTGACCGAAGGTTTCGACGACCCCTAGTCAGCGGAGTCGAGGGATGCAGCATGAGAAATGCTGCGCAGATGGGTACAAGGGTTCCAGAAGAACTCTACGGGACCGTACCTACCTTATGAAAGGATGCGCGACTTGCTGTTCCCGAAAGCGGGCATCGAAGCTGTCGTACCCCAATCCCAACCTGAACCCCCCTGCATCCAGATTGCCATCGAGACGGATGTCAGCGAGGCGATGCAAGGCATGGACATACACCAGGAGGAAAGGATGTCTGAAGTGTCCACAGACAATGAAGAGGATCTACTGAAGGATGATAGAGCCGTTACCGTCAACATCTTCCTCCTTTGCCCCTCCATCAGGCGACATGAGACAGGCACTGGCCAGTCTTACGGCCCTAATGGAGAGCATTCGCAAGCAAGGCGAAGCTAGGGAAGCGAAACTCGAGAAAGAGCTCCTTGAAGCTCGACTTTCCGCCTCCCGAGGGTCATACAAACAACTCAAAGTCCAAGACCTCCCACCCTGCTCCGAAACTAAGCCCTGGAGGTATGCGGATTATATGCCAATCACCAATGGCAAACTCTACATATCGGAGAAGATGGGAGCTGTCCCCCTAAATGACATTCAGTTCTGGCCAAGCTTTAATGCTTACCCAGACTGCTTCATCCGACTGAAGCAAGAGCCAGCGTCGAAAGAAGAGATGGAACCCAAGGAGGTCATGGTACTCTACCCGACAAGGCACAGGCTCTCTTGTCAAGCAGCCTAAAGAAGGTGGGCTACATAAACTCTAAAGTGTCCGCCCTGAGCAAGAAGCTTCCTACCTTTCTTGCTCCAGCTTCAATAGCCTTCCTCTTTACATCGAAGGCTTTTAAAGCCGTTGCCAAGGCAGTGGAGGCAGGCAAACCTTGTCCTACACTAGAGGAGTGTAGGCCTCTGTCGTTAGCCCTGCCCATGGAGGATAAGGAATGGAAAGAAGTCCACCTAAGCTTATCAGTCAGGAAGTTGGATGCAGATATCGCAGGATGACAGTTCAGTGAGAGTCTCCCGAAACTGTCAGACTTTCTCTTGCGTAGGAAGCAAGAGACGAAGGAGAGACTAGCGGCATCTCTATCCCTACAGAACTGTATGGAGATGTGTGCAGGCTTAAAAAACACCCCAGACATGAACATGGTCATGGCCAAAATGCACATGGCTACCTAAGTAAAGGACCTATACGGCTTTATGAAAGTTAGGAGAGCATGTAGAGAGTTCGTGTTTGCTGCAGCAACAGTAAAACACGAACCCAGCCAGTATCTGGGGTAAAGACCTCTTCCCAAATGAAGTGGTCAAGGAGGTAGTTGACAAAGCAGCCACGGAGAATAGGAACCTTCTCCAGAAGTGGGGCATGTCATCCAAACGTAAGTCTTCCTCGGATGTGGGTCCCCAACCTAAGAGGAAGACCAAGAGACCCAGACTACCCTCTCGGCCTGCCCAACAACAACATCCCACAGTCACCATGATCGCGGTGCCCCAAGTGGTTGCTCAACCGCAAACTACATTCCAGATGGTGCCTCAACAGCTGGTTGCCCAGTCACCAGCATTCAACCCCGAGTTCGAGAGGCAAACCACTACCTTCCGTCCCAAAGGTAGAGGCTCCAGACGGGGCTCCTCAAAACACCCCTCAAGAGGTAAGGGAGGACGCTTTCAGGGAGGTATATCCTCCGGAGAATCGAAGCAATGAGATGCTTCAGGTAGGAGGGGGGCTCCAACAATTTAAAGATTGTTGGACCTTCGATACTTGGGCCCACAGCCTAATCAAGAACGGACTTGGATGGAACTGGAGCAAGCCTCCACCATCATTTCCTCAATTCTTCCAACACTCCACCCCCTCACTGGAAGAATATACCCTAGAACTATTGAGCAAACGGGTAATAAGAAGGGCAAAGTCCATCAAATTCCAGAGAAGGCTGTTTTGTGTTCCCAAGAAGGACTCAGACAAACTCAGTCATTCTGGACTTGTCGCAACTCATCAAGTTCATCGAGAACAGCAAGTTCAGGATGTTAATCCTTCAGCACATAAGGACCCTGTTACCAAAAGGGGCGTACACAGTCTCAATAGACCTGGCAGATGCTTACTGGCATATTCCAGTCAACCGCCCCCTCTCCTCCTACCTAGGATTCAAGCTACTGAAGAAAAAGTATGTCTTCAGAGCCATGCCCTTCGGACTAAACATAGCCCCAAGGATTTTTACGAAACCTGCAGACGCAGTCGTTCAACAACCACGCCTAGAAGGCGTTCAGGGAGCAGCGTACCTGGACGACTGGCTGGTGTGGGCAGCATCCAGGATGGCTTGTCTGCAAGCATCCAAGAAAGTGATTCAGTTCCTATAACATCTGGGATTCAAGATCAACTTCAAGAAGTCTCGACTCTCTCCAGCTCAGGAGTTTCAAAGGCTGGGAATCCATTGGAACTTGAAGTCACACCGCCTCTCCATTCCCCCAGGGAAGAGGAGAGAGATCGTAGGATCTGTCAAGAGACTACTGAAATCCGACAGGATCTCAAGACGCCAACAGGAAAGAGTAATGGGCTCTCTCACCAGTTCACAGCAGTGACAGACCCAGTGCTAAGAGCACAGCTGAAAGATGCGTCAGGAGTCTGGAGAAGATACGCATCAAGCGCTCAAAGAGATAAAAAAAGACCGATACCGACCTTACTACGATCACTTCTCAAGCCATGGTCGAAAGCAAAGAACCTAAAGAGGACTGTGCCCTTACAACCACCTCCACCATCGATAACCATCCACACGGATGCCTCGACGGAAGGAGGGGGAGGTCACTCCCATCAAAGGAAAGTCCAAGGGACTTGGTCTTCTCTGTTCAAGACCTTTCACATCAACATTTTGGAGGCCATGGCAGTCCTTTTGACGTCAAAAAAACTCTCCCCTCACAGATCAGCCCACATCATGCTGATCCTGGACAGCGAAGTGATAATGAGATGTCTGAACCGACAAGGCTCAAGATCGCCCCATATCAACCATGTGGTATTGGCCATCTTCCGTCTGGCGGAAAAGAAGAGATGGCACTTATCAGCAGTTCACCTTCAAGGGTTCCGCAATGTGACGGCGGACGCTCTATCCAGGCTCAAGCCGATAGAGTCAGAATTGTACCTAGACGCAGATTCTGTTTCCTTCATTTTACAAGTCCCGGAACTGCAGATCAACCTCTTTGCGACGAGCGACAACAAGAAACTACCTCGATATGTAGCCCCATACGAGGACTCTCTAGCGGAGGCGACAGACGCCATGTCCCTCGATTGGAACAAATGGAACCGTATTTATCTGTTCCCTCCGACCAATCTCCTACTGAAGGTCCTCAACAGGCTGAGATCCTTCCGAGGAACGGCAGCTCTAGTGGCTCCCAAGTGGGCCAAGAGCAACTAGTTCCCTCTGATAATGGAACTGAAGCTGAGGCTGGTCCCTCTACCAAACCCAGCACTATCTCAACGGGTCCAGAAGTTGACTGTCTTCGCTTCATCACAGAGAACCCAAAACCTTCATCTCATGATTTTCTCGCCTTAGCGGTTAAGAAAAGATTTGGGATCTCAAAAGGCAGTATAGACTTCTTAGAAGAATACAAGTCCAAGTCAACCAGAAGACAATATGAATCGTCTTGGAAAAAGTGGGTTGCTTTCGTTAAAGCAAAAGGACCGAAAGAAATATCAATAGACTTTTGTCTGTCCTTTATCCACCTTCATGAACAAGGTCTGGCAGAGAACACGATAACTACGTGTAAGTCGGCTCTGACTAGACCTCTTCTATACGCCTTTCAAGTGGACCTGACGATCGAAATCTTTAGCAAGATCCCAAAGGCATGTGTTAGACTTAGGCCTGCAGCTCCTTCGAAGCCCATTTCATGGTCCTGGGACAAGGTCCTACATTATGCTTCAACTGTGAACAATAAAGATTGCTCTCTGAAGAATCTAAGTCAAAAAGTTATTTTCCTGTTCGCTATAGCCTCAGGGGCTAGAGTTAGTGAAATAGTAGCCCTATCCAGAAATGAGGGCCATATTCAGTTCACAGAAGAGGGTGAACTGAATCTTTTTCCTAATCCAATCTTTCTCACCAAAAACGAGCTACCCACTAAGAGATGGGGTCCCTGGAGAATCTGCCCTCTGAAGGAAGATGTCTCTCTGTGTCCAGTAGAGTGTCTAAAGGTCTATTCTCGAAGAACTTCAGACTTCAGGGGAGGACAGCTCTTTAAAGGAGAAACTTCAGGATCAAACTTATCCCTAAATCAACTGAGGGCGAAGCTCACCTACTTTATTCGCAGATCGGATCCTGACAGTACGCCCGCAGGTCATGATCCAAGAAAAATTGCTTCATCACTGAACTTTTTTCAGTATATTGACTTTGAGCGTCTTCGCTCATACACTGGATGGAAGTCATCCAGAGGGTTCTATAAACATTATGCAAAGCAAGTGCATGAATTGAAGCATTATGTGGTGGCGGCAGGTAGTGTATTAAAACCTGTCGTCTAGTACTGCGATGAACAGTGAATTGATTGGGACTCTCAATTAGGGTGAAAAGGTGTTGACACTTTCCAGTGCAATACCTTTTAATTGAGTGGTGACTGTTAAAAAATCTCAGGTGTAGAATTATACAGATAACACTTGTGCCATGTGTACTCTTACACAGTGTTGATAATATACATTTACAGAAAACTATATTTTAAAATTTTATCAAATTTTCAAATTTCATAGTGGCACTAATCATTTCTTCCCTTTCAGGTAGAAAAAAATTTCTGTTTAAAGTTGTATGTATGTATAATTCCATTAATATATATTAATATATACAGTATTACACGTGTTATTCTATATTTATTCATTTATCGTAAATAAATGTCTATGAAAGTGTAATTGCGTCTTATTTCGCCCCACAATTAACACAATAAAGAATAGCCAGAGTTCTCTTACTTATTTACCTAAGTAAACCTCATATTATCGTATGCTTACAGATAATAAATATAGTTGATACTTTTGTTCCAACACCATATACAAACCGTGAGACTCTTGTATATCTAGTTGAAACTATGTCTGTTCATACAATATATGCAAACCTTGAGACCCCTTTTCTACTGTCTAGTATAACTCTTCCCTGCAGGGGGCAGGAAGCCCTAACATTGTCCATGATTAGTGGTAATGATGTATAACGATAATGTCATATGTCTCAGTGGTCTGGATGACCATAGGAAAATTTGTTCCAAGGTTAAGGCACCTATAAAATCCACAGATACAGTACTTTCTTGTAATTCTCTGGTAAACTTCCATCAGGATGACATGGCTTGAGCCCAAAAAACGGATTTTGAAGCGAAGCGAAAAATCTATTTTTGGGTGAGATAGCCATGTCGTCCTGATGGACCCGCCCTCCTTTCCATAGAAAAGGCCTAGGCAAGCTCCCTCCCGAAACTACTATATCTATAGCACCATGCTCAATACTACAAGGAATGAGCGCCATCTTGGATATTCGTAATAGTACGGGAGGAAGGGTAACCTTGATAATGGCTCCCCTTCTGTTTTCGCCTATCTTCCCCCTCGAAACGAAAACACTATTCGGGGTGAAGATTGCCATGTGTCGTATCAAGATATACGTCCCCTGATATTATGCGATATCCTTAAGAGAAATTTTAAGGATATTCGCGCCTGGAGTTAGAATTCTGGAGATCTAAAGGTCAATTCTCTGGGAATATCACTGTAGCCAAATATCCCTTAGAAAGCTACCAATAGGAACCTTCCATCAGGACGACATGGCTATCTCACCCAAAAATAGATTTTTCGCTTCGCTTCAAAATCCGTTTTATAAATAACAGAAAACATCAACAATTAATTGTAGGAAACGCATCCATAAATGGCAGGAAATATTAACACTTACTTTACGATAAATTTAAAATAAAATTTCTTTTTATTTTCCTTTTTTTATTTCTTTTTTTACTTAACATTTTCTATTTTCTAAATTTAATTACACTAAAGTACGTATTTTCTTCATCACTGCCACTTTCGTTTCTTAGCTGGCGCTTAGTCTGCTTCTGCCAAAGGCCTCTTACTAAAATACTCGTCCAAAGGAGCTTGTTACTGCCTGCTTCTTAAAATTTTCCTGAGCACACTTAACCGCATGCCAGCCTCGTATTTCTTGATTATTTCCATCTTCATCGCCATGGAAAACATCATCCTCTTCTTTCCCTTGACATCAGCGACTTTCTTTTGACCCATGGCTAACGATGTATCATAAGTATCACACACGATAACAGTACGTACTGTAAAATTGTTACAAAAGCAAAATCACTAACACCAAGTCAATGCGTACGATACCGTTGCCAGAACGAAAAGACATGGGAACGCCGATGCATAGATGCACGATGGGATACAATACAGTAGATGACGACCAATAGGAGAGCGGGATCTCATGGTGGTAACTAGCATCCGAGTAGGGAGATAATCAATGGGAACGCAGGAGGATGGTAGCGAGTTTACGGTCTGGCGGCCCGCAAATTTTAAAATCCGTCTCAGTCTCAGATACGGTCTGGCTCCAGCTCCGTACTGCCTTTCGTTGTCCGAAACATTTTTCGTGATCCGAGTCGTAAAATTCTTCGCATCTCCTTTTGTGAAGTGAAAATTTTGTGAGCCGATTCTTTCGTAGCTAGAGGTTTGACTGTACTTTTTTTTACTTAGTGGCAGGTTTATGTCCTGCAATAAAATGCGCCATAGATAAATCTCTACCTTTTTATACTTTGATTAGTGCTTCGATAAACTTCTATAGCGTTGGATGATGGCGTCCTAGTTCATAAGAAAGTTTTCCGTGAAATGCTTCTGCATAGTTATTGGTTTGATCTTCATCAGATTGCTTGAGCATAAAAACCTGGATATTTGTTGCCGCAAAAAAAAAGTTATTTGTCATAATTTAATCATAAATGAAGATCCCTTTGCTCAATATCTTGCTTCTTTAGGCGAGACAGTCACTATTTCATTATCTCTCTCTTCACTAACTCCGCTAATTTCGCCGATATTACCCACTTCTGAACTCTTATTACAGCAAATTTAATTGTTCCTTGTGTTAGCGAGATGTTGAAATTATCTTTTCCTCTTTGAAATGATGAAATTCTTGCCGAAAACGAGAAAAACAGACGTAAAAGTGAGTGAATGTCAAAGGTCAAATTGAAACATGTACTCTCTATGAGGTTTCTGGTAGGACCGAAGGGCGAAGGGTGTAATTCACCATGTAATACTTTATCTTGGGACTCGTGGAATCTATACAGATGCCATAGCTCACAATTTGTTTTACATTAAAATGTAATAATTGTCAAAATTTACGATAACAGAAGAAATAATACATTTTCTTGTAGGGAACAATGTTTTTGGGTTATTGAGTTATCTTTACTAATTACCCTGTAACTATGAAAGTAACAGGAATTTTGACAAAATATTTTGTATACCCATTCTCCATTGCTATATGAAACTCAGTGAATTTTTTAAGAATTTTGTGTTTTTCTTCCTATATCCCCAAATATTTGCATTCCAGTCGGGCCCCTTAAAACCATAAAAGTGAAGATGTCATTATAAATTTTGAATAGTTTTCAGACCTGCTTCTGAAATAAAGTTAAAGATGCCACTAATATTGTACAACACATCCTGCCCAAGAATCCTGGCAAGAATGAACCTGCCATCCTCACCTCGAGCCTCAGACAAATATCTATTTCTTAAGGTGTTGAAAGTGGGGCATTCAGTCAGCAAATGCCTCATTGTCAAGGGTACCAAACAGTCATGGCAATTTGGATGGTGTTGGCCAGTCATCAGAAACTTGTGTGTCAACCAAGTGTGACCAATATGGAGACAACAAAGAGTAGTCTCCCACTTTTGTGGCATTAAGTTATACCTCCTAGGAGATATAACATTTGTTATTTCCCTCATCTTATTTCCACCTAAACTATGCTGTTGCCAATTTTTATAAATTCAATTCTTAATGCTAGGTTAATCATTACAGAGGATGGGATACCTTCTTGGTAGCAACTCAGCTGCAGTAGTCTTTGCCAGTAAATCTGCCTTCTCTTTTCCAGACACACCTGTGTGTGTTGGAACCCAACAAAATCTAACGGTTGTACTTCTCAGCCCAATAATGATGTTGGTAGGTTATGATGGAACGTCCTTGACGACCTTTATAGCAGTGACCATTTTCCTGTAATAACAGCCATGTTAGGATGTACATTAATTCCTCCCATTCAACGATATGATACAAATAAAGCTGACTTGGATAAGTTCAAGTTTCATACAAGTCAAGTGCCTCTCTTTAATTATTCACAAGATCATGATGGAACAAATGATTCCTTTGTCAAGTTCATCACACAACGAGCGGACAAATCTATGCTTCTGACTAATACCCGGCCAATGAAACACTCAGTTCCTTGGTGTTCAGACACACTAGCCCAATTAATAAAGGAAAAAAACACGTACAGTAATTGGGAAAAAATGAACAACTTTGAATAAAAGATATAAAAATTTAAGTACTGCTCTCCTATTGTTAAGAAATACAATTAACAAACTCATTAATTTGGACAAATTAGTGTATTGAAACAGTATTTTAATAATATTTCTGCTAGAATTAGAAAAGAATAAGTAAAGGCAGGTTTATTAAGGGGCAAAAATATGTCTAGTATAACAGAAAATACTTCAGTACAGGTGTGGCAGAAATTTAGAAAAATTGTTTCCTATAGCAAACCTGCAAAACATGCATTAATACATAATAGGTCACTAATTCACAATACACATGCAATTTCAAATATTATGTGGCATAATATTGAAAGCATAAGCAGTATCAATATTTTGGATTTGGAAACCCACTTTCGATCCATCCAAAGAAGAGAAGGCATTGCACAAAATTTTAATGCTGTAGAAGATATCTACTGCAATATAGGATTTACTGAAGAGGAGCTGGAATTTGCATTATCAAATTCTAATTCAATGGTCCCTGGTAAGGATATATGAATTTTGATATGATCTAGCCTCTTTGGTAAAGGCCTATCAGAGTTTTGTATTAATCTTTGGACCAAACATCTATTTTCAAAGGTATGGAAACATGTAATAATGATACCAATAGCTAATCCAGGAAAAGATCCTGGTAATCCAAATAATTGCAGACCAGTTTCACTGATCAGTTGTGTTTGCAAATTACTTGAAAAAGGTGTATATAATAGATTTAATTGGTATTTACATAGTAATAACATTTCATCAGCTTTGAATTTGGCTAAAGAACAGACAAATCCAACTTGAACTCCCTTTCACTCTTGGAAAATTATAAACCTAGAGGTTTTGAATGAAAGCAAATCACAATAGCCATATTTTTTTTATCTCAACCTAATGATGAAGTTGTTCCATACAATATTAGGCACAAAGAGGTCAACTTTATTGATGATAGGTAGTAGGTTAGCCAAGGCTGCTAAGATATCTGCTTTGCAACCCTTTTGGCTGATGTGTTTGACAGTAAGCAGAGTAATTAGAAACTTGATCTTCTTCACTCCTGTTTTCCTGAGTCAAAACTAACTAGTTTAGCTTTTCGATCTTGTGAAATTGAAGCTCTCTTGATGGACCTTGATGCTTATGGAGATGTAGACCAATGAAGTATTTCCCTTCACTTTTATAAAGTCTGCAGATTTCTTAGCCCCAAAGTTATCTGTTATTTTGCAAAAGTTAGCAGGAAGAGGAGCTATTGGCACTTGTTGGAGAATTGATAAGTTTACTCCCAAGACCTACAGAAAGAGTAGGTCTGTTCACACGTAGCTTAGGAGAGCTTATCTGACTTCATGCAGGGGATTTTGATTGGCCATCCCCTTTATATTCTTACCGGAACTTTGCTGTATCCATTGATTTTAAGACCTTTACATAGATCTAAGCACATGATTAATATTTTCTTTAATTGAGGGTTGTTGTGTACTCATCAAAGATGTTTAAAAATAATTTTATTAAAAAAGATAATTATACCCAAGTATAAAAAAGATGTGTCCGTTTACAATATTCAATCTCATTCAATTTACAGTAGATAGTTACTGGTGTACATACAAGAGGAATGTTGAAAAGAATAAAACAAACATTGCACAAAGTTACAACTCTGTTTAATTCATCAGCCATTTTGTCATCCTACTTATTCTTTCATCTTACTCATTGGCATGTTACTCATTTTGCACTTTTCCCTTCCTTTCTTTGCCATACTTTGATTTTAGATACAAAATCTGAAAAACATTCAACATCAAACAATAAGAGTTATGTCATAATTAGGAAGTGATACTACATTTGCATTACTGCCTTCTAATGTTATAAACGATGCTTTGCCGAGCATCAAACATTTCTCTCAATGAACCAGATATTCCATCATATTTAGCTTTTCATCAACTTGAAGAGAATCTCTTTCTCATGCTATATCTAACAACTCATGTTGCAAATTCTCCCAAGGGACAGATGAAGTTGGTTCCTCATGAGTTTCTGGTTCTTCATCCAAAATATAGGAAGACTCTATGTCTTGAATAAGTCTCTTGATTCCTCTTTTCTTGGTACGCAATTCCCTTGTTAGTGCCTTGCTGGCAATATGAAAATGACCTCTATCAAGGAAACGTATAGAGAAAAAAACAAATGTTTTATAATCCAAGGTTTCTCTTTCCCTTAGGATTATGAAATTAAGGGTGTGGTTGGAGAAATCAATTAAGAAATTATGAGGAAAAGGTCAAAACTTAAGCTGGGTGAGTTTCCAGGTAAGCTAACATAAGTGCAGTACATATGGTATTCTCATGGGATTTAAATTCCAAAGATACTTTACTTCTTAAATACCTAAGGCTTAATAGACCTAATTTTATATCCTTAGATACTTATCAATTACACAAAAGGTAAATTTATGAAGCATTTACATCAACAAACTTTCGACCTTCACGGTAGCTGAATGCAGTGATATTACATATTAGTGTTACCATTATCTTATATTTTTTCACAATGAGGGTATTCATTGCAACGAAATTAATTCCAATTATGTAGTCATTGAACCTTGCTCTATGAAGATATTGCATAGCGTAATGAATACTTTATTGAATTATACCAACTATTATCCCTTCATCATCTTGAAAAGAAACTCATCTTATCTGATGTTGGCAAATGAAGTGGTGTATGGCATGAGTTTCTTCATGTTTGAGGAAGAATGGAACTTATGATCTCCACTCTTTTTACAACTGGAGTTGCACCCGTAAATTGCACAATTCTTTGACATCTGTATGGCTACCTTAATTTCTATGTAAAGTATATGATAAGTAAGAGTTCACAAAATTCTATACTAAAACCATGACTTAATTATCTCTCTTGGTCACAAAAACGAGTTGATACCTTCAGCTGAATCTGTCGGCTAAGTGGCTACCTGCCCTTCACCTGAGCTACGTCATGCGTGGACTGTGTCGAATATTAGTTCAAAGGTGAACTGACCTACTCTATCTGTGGGTCTTGGTTCTCCACTATGTATATGTGTTTGTGGTAGTTCAAGTCCAACTGATTACTGCCCAATTTACATAACTCCCATAATATCTAGAATTTTTGAACTTCTTTTGGCAAAACATCTAAATAGGTTTGCTGAAGGTATTCATCTGTTTCCTAGTTTACAGTTTGGCTTTTGTAAAGGCCTTGGAGCATGTGATTCCCTTCGTACAATCTCCAATGCTGTACATAATTACCTTGATTGTGGTCAGGAAGTTCAAGTGATTGGCTTTGATTTTAGTGCTGCCTTTGACCATGTTAATCATGAGACCTTTGTTTTCAAACAAGCAGTTGGGAGTGGGTGGGTCTTTCCTCAGTATCATTATTGAATTTTTAAGTAATAGATTGCAAAGATTTGCTGATGATGGACACCATAGTGAGTATAAGAATGTGATATCTGGTGCTCCCCAGGGAAGTGTTCTTGGCTCATTACTTTTCATACCATATACACATGACATGTTGTTTGGCCTCATCTTAAAATTGCTGCCAGGCTCGTGACGTTTGGCTAAGGGCAAACTATATTTTACTGTGAGAAATGACGTTAACCTACTTATGTTAATTAAATTTCCTATGCAGTATAGGACTTACATTAAAGATGCCAAAGTGCACCATACTTAGGGATATTCAGAGATTTTATTCTTAAGTCCAACATAATTAGCTTAGGAATCCAAGTCCTTATTCCCCATCCCCTAACCAAACTCGGTATTGTTCGTGAGCTAACTTACATACGTATAAAAAATTCTTATAGCTATTAGGACATAAAATGTTTTTGATAGAGAACTTAGTCAATTTGCATTTGATTTTGCACTTACTGTATTTGAATAATTTTCAATATATGGTTCATAGGTTCATCTGTCTGGAAATTTCTATGTAGGGGATGCACTGTACCACTGACAAAGCATTTTTTGAGTATCCATATCATATAACAGATTGAAAAGTATAATATACTGAAAGTGTATTGGGAAAACAAATCATATACATGCTGAAAATATTACTACTGTATAATGTTCCATTGAAAATTGCAAGGCTCAGATACATCAGTCTCGGACCTCTTATTTTTTTCAGATCCACAAAGAAATGTCTTTGACATAAAATCTCTGGCTTTATAATTTTAGGACCGAGATGCTATGCGAGAGCTGGAAGAATGTCGTTTAAAGATAAGTCACATTCTTCAATCGTCACTGATGTCTGATGGGTCACGCCGCTTTGCTACCCCTCCACAACAAATAGCTGCATACAATAAGAGAATTCAGCCTACTCAGGATGAAGAAGCAGAACCATCTTCACCATGGGTACAAAGTGATAAGGAATATGTTGTTGGTGATGAGGTGAGGAAGAAAATATCTTTGTATTCTTTTCTTTATCAGTATAATTCTGTGGATTTATTTTTAAGCAAACGATGATCACCTTTGTTTACCTGTAATTTTATGTTAAGTAAGCTTTCAATGAATTAAAATAATTCAGTCAAGGCTGGGTTAGGTAGTAGGGAAATATGAATAGGTTGAAGACGCAGCATTATATGTATGTATATATGTATGTATGCTTATATTTTTGGGCTCAAGCCATGTTGTCCTGATGGAAGGTTCCTATAAGTAGCTTTCTAAGGGATATTTGGCTACAGTGATATTCCCAGAGAATTTACCTTTAGGTCTCCAGAATTCTAACTCCTGGCGCGAATATCCTTAAAATTTCTCTTAAGGATATCGCATAAATCAGGGGACGTATATCTTGATACAACACATAGCAATCTTCACCTCGAATAGCGTTTTCGTTTCGAGGGGGAAAGTGGCAAAAATAGAAGGGGAGCCGATATCAAGGTACCCTTCCTCCCGTACTACTACTGAGTATCTAGATGGTACTGTATCCAAGATGGCGCTTATTCCTATTATTGTAGCGAATTCGCACTGTGGTTTTCCCTGTTGCTCTAACATTTGCTCTCGATAATTGAGGATTAATAATGCAATCTCCAACTTCTTCCTCTGGAAAGTTGAGTATTTATTCTTTACAGTGTATAATTTTTAGCTCCTTCTTCACAGTGAAATTAGAATCATTTTAAGTGTTCGGAGCTTCGCCGATTACCGGAGGCGCCATGGGCGCTGTCGTTCATAACGCATGTGTTATTTAGTTAGCTGTACGACTTTCCCGGTTATAATAGCATGAATATTTATGAAGCTATTCAAGTAAAGAATTGCTAGGAAATTATATATGTCGATCGTATTCTTAGAGTTTCAGCGATTTAGGTAATCGAACCTCGCTTGCACTAGGTTTCCTAGCTTACGCGCTTTAGTTTACCCTCATGCATGATATAGAACAACATTCCTAGTTGTAATAGCATTAAAATATGAAGTTATTTAGGCATATTGTACTTGTAAAGATGTACACATTGTTGCATATATTCCCTCTTCCTTATCGATTGTATACGTTAGAGTTTCCGGCGATTTAGGTAACCGAAATCTCACCCGGCGCTAGGCTAGCTAGCCTAGGTGCTTTAGTATACTTTCATACATGTTCCCGGTTTACCCTCGTGTATCGTTTTATCAATTCATAAGGAGATAGATATCTCCTAGAATTACTATTTAACTCTATACTCGTCTCCAGTGGAGATTTAAGGGTAATCCCTCCTCCCTCTGAGTGCCGCCCTGGGCAACAACCCTATTCTAGTCCTGCCATAGAGTAGACACTCAGGCTCTGCTGGGCTAGGGTTTTCTGTCTCTTACCCTTGCCGGCGAGTAGCCAGCTTTGGGTTTTCTTGACAGAACCTCAGAGTATTCAGTCTTTTGCTGGCAGCAGAGCAGCAGGGCAAGTAGTCACTCCCCTGCTGGCTTCAGCTGCCGGCATAGGAGGCTATGCCTCCCTAGGCTGCACTTGAAGTGGTTGTATGATGCCGCCACCTTCTCCCCTGCAGCCTAGAAGACTAGTCCTGTGTTGACAGACCCTAGGCTGAAGAATAGATATTCTTCTGCCGCCTAGGATGGCGCCAACACTGAAACAATGTATCTTCCCTGTTGAGAGGCGGCGGCAATCCCGCCGCCTCCTCGTAACACCATTTCGGCAGACCCTAGGCTGAAGAATAGATATTCTTCTGCCGCCTAGGATGGCACCGATATCGAAACAGAGTTTTTTCCTTGTGTGATAAGGCGGCAACCCTGCCGCCTCCTTTTACACTTGATACAGGACCCTTTTCCCTTCCCCCTCTGTCCTTTAGCGATAGCCTATCCATCGCAACTCTGTGGCCATCATCCTACAATCTCACCGCTTGCCGGGTAGGTTGTGGGGCCGGCCGGGCTCCTACATAAGCAGCTGTTTAGTCGCCCAGTCTTCCCTTATGGACGCAAGGCTCCGGGAAAAGCTGTGCTGGCTGTAGCGGCTGCCGGTGGGAGACCTCTGTTCTGTAGAGTGTTCTTCAGTCCTCTCTTGCACTGCCATCTACATACCCGGGACCGGCAGTGACCGGCAACGGTTTTGTGGTTGGATGGAAGCTTAAATGATACATTCTCCCCTTCCATTTGAACCCTCATTCTGGAGGAAGGCAGTAAGTTTTGGTAAGCTTACACCCTTAATAATTGTTAACAAACATTGATAAGGTATCCCTTCACTCCATGCTTTCTCTCTCTCTGTCATCTAGTGCTGCCAGGTACTAACGCTGGTGCCACCAGGTACAACCCCAGCCGGCGTGGACCTTGCCGCCAGGTGCTAGCCTAGCCGGTAATATGCCGGCTAAACTACAGTATAGGACTATACAGTAGCCAGTATATTTGCAGTATAGGTCATACTGCAGACAGAAAACTATACAGTAGTATATATGGTACAGTAGTTATTTCCAACATACCCTGTGTATCCTTCCACAGTCTATTGTTGATACCAGTCATATATCGAAAGAAGAGATTTCTTTCATCACACTGATAGTTGATCAGTTATCATTTACCCTACATTATTAAAACCTTGGGAAAGGTCAGTGTTGAGTTACACTTATCTACCTTTAGGGGTTAGAACCCTTCCCTTGGGTTTCCTGAATAGGAAGACTCTAGGCTTTAATTTTGGGGAAGGTCACAGCAATTGGCTGGACAGGAAACACAAGTATGTGTCTTTCCTAGTTCCTTTCTAGCTTGACTATCCAAAGCTATAATGATTAAAATATTAATAGTAATATTTTATATAATTGTTTATCAGGTGAGATAAACTACCGCATTCTCATTTAATTTTCCTCTCTTTACAGGAGGACCAATTGAAATGCAAGGTCGTCTTCAGCAACGTCAGGAGTAAGGACTTTTGCGGCCATATAGAGTGCAGAGCTCATTCCCCCTGCACCGTCTCCAAGCAAGCTCTTCGGTATTGGGACCCCCAAGGCTGCAACATTTGCAAGGCCTTGGTTACCGAAGCCTTTGACGACCCCAGGTCAGCGGAGTCAAGGGATGCAGCACGAGAAAAGCTGCGTAGATGGGTACGTGGGTTTCAGAAAAACGCCATGGGACCGTACCTTCCAAACGAACGGATGCGCAACTTGCTGTTCCCTAAAGCGGGTATGGAAGCTATCATACCCAAACCTCGACCTGAGATTCCATGCGTCCAGATTTCCGTAGAATCGGAAGTCTCCAACACATTTCAAGGCATGGACATCCATCAAGAGGAAAGGATGTCTGAAGTGTCCTCGGACCCTGAGAAAGATCTTCTGAGGGAAGGTCACGAGAAGGAGTCTACGCTGACTCCAGAAGAAGATGAGGAAGTAGACTCGGAGTCCATCCCGTCGGTACCGGCTCTCGAACCGTTACCTTCGACATCTTCTGCCCCTCCATCAGATGACATGAGACAGGCACTGGCCAATCTTACAGTGCTGAAGGAGAGCCTTCGCAAGCAAGGCGAAGAAAGGGAGGCGAGACTTGAGAGGCGAATTGCTCAACTCTCTGCCTCCCGGGGGTCTCATAAGAGACTGAAGGTTAAAGCCCTCCCAACCTGCTCTGAAGCTAATCCCTGGAGGTATGCTGAGTACATGCCAATCACGAATGGCAAACTATTTCAGAGAAATTGGGAGCCATCCCTATCGAGGATGTTCAGTTCTGGCCAAGTTTCAACGCTTATCCAGACTGCTTCATCCGTCTAAAGCTGGAACCAGCATTGAAGGAAGAGACGGAACCCAAGGAGGTCATAGTACTTGACCATGACAAGGCACAGGCTCTTTTGGTAAGTAGCCTGAAGCTGATGGGCTACACAAACTCTAAGGTGTCAGCCCTCGGCAAGAAACATCCTGCCTTTCTTGCTCTAGCTTCAATAGCCTTCCCGTTTACATCGAAGGCTCTTAAAGCTGCCGTTAAGGCAATAGAGGCAGGCAAGCCTTGTCCTACACTCGAAGAGTGTAGACCTTTGTCATTAGCCCTGCCCATGGAGGATAAGGATTGGAAGGAAATCGACCTTACCTTCTCAGTTGGGAAGTTGGAGGCAGATATCGTGGACGTCAGTTCAACGAAAATCTCCCAAAGCTGTCTGACTTTCTCTTGTGTAGTGAGCAAGAAACAAAGGAAAGACTAGCGGCATCTCTATCCCTACAGAACTGTTTAGAGATGATTGCAGGCCTAAATAGTACCCCAGATATGAACATGGTCATGGCCAAGATGCACATGGCCACCGTGTTAAAGGACCTGTACGGCTTTATCAAAGACAGAAGGGCATGTAGAGAGTTCGGGTTCGCTTCAGCAGCGGTAAAGCACGAACCCAGGAAGCTGATAACTTCCAATATCTGGGGGTAAGGACCTCTTCCCAAGTGACGCGGTCAAGGAGGTAGTTGACAAGGCCGCCACGGAGAACAGAAACCTTCTCCAGAAGTGGGGCATGTCAGCTAAGAGGAAGTCTTCTCCAGATGAGGGTCCCCAGCCTAAGAAGAAGACTAAGAGACCCAGATTATGCTCTCGGCCTGCCAAACAACAACAACGTCCCACAGTTACCCTGACCGCGGTGCCCCAAGTGGTTGCTCAACCTGCAACCACTTACCAGATGGTACCCCAACAGCTGGTTGCCCAGTCACCAGCTTTTAACCCTGCCTTTGAGAGGCAAACCACTACCTTTCGTCCCAAAGGTAGAGGCTCCAGACGGGGCTCCTCAAAATACCCCCCATGAGGTAAGGGTGGCAAGGGAGGACGCGGTCAGGGAGGTAAATCCTCCGGAAGACAGAAGCAATGAGATGTTTCAGGTAGGAGGGAGGCTCCAACATTTTCAGGATCGTTGGACCTTCGATCCGTGGGCCCACAGCCTAATCAAGAACACACTTGGATGGAATTGGAGCGAAGCTCCACCACCATTTCCTCAATTCTTCCAACACTCCACCCCCGCACTGGAAGAATATACCCTAGAACTTTTGAGCAACCTGGTAATAAAGAGGGCAAAGTCCATCAGATTCCAGGGAAGGCTGTTTTGTGTTCCCAAGAAGGACTCAGAAAAACGCAGTCATTCTGGACTTGTCGCCACTCAACAAGTTCATAGAGAACAAGTTCAGGATGTTAACCTGTCAACATATAAGGACCCTACTACCAAAAAGGGGTGTATACGGTTTCAATAGACCTAGCAGATGCTTACTGTCATATTCCAGTCAATCGCCCTCTCTCCTCCTACCTAGGATTCAGGCTACAGAAGAAAAAGTACATCTTCAGAGCCATGCCCTTCGGACTAAACATAGCCCCAAGGATTTTCACGAAACCTGCAGAGGCATTCGTTCATCAACTACGCCTAGAAGGTGTTGAGGTAACAGCGTACCTGGACGACTGGCTTGTGTGGGCAGCATCCAGGACGGCTTGTCTGCAGGCATCCAAGAAAGTGATCCAGTTCCTGGAACATCTGGGATTCAAGATCAACTTCAAGAAGTCTCGACTCTCTCTAGCTCAGGAGTTTCATTGGCTGGGAATCCATTGGAACTTGAAGTCACACCGCCTTTTCATTCCCCCAGGGAAGAGGAGAGAGATCATAGGATCTGTCAAGAGACTACTGAAATCCGACAGGATCTCAAGACGCCAACAGGAAAGAGTACTGGTCTCTCTCCAATTTGCATCAGTGACAGACCCAGTGCTAAGAGCACAACTAAAAGATGTGTCAGGAGTCTGGAGAAGATACGCATCAAACGCTCGAAGAGATCAAAGAAGACCGATTCCGACCTTACTACGATCACTTCTCAAGCCATGGTGGAAGGCCAAGAACCTAAAGAGATCCGTTCCCTTGCAACCACCTCCCCCATCGGTCATCATCCACACGGATGCCTCGACGGAAGGATGGGGAGGTCACTCCCATCAGCGGAAAGTAAAAGGGACCTGGTCTTTTCTGTTCAAGACCTTCCACATCAACATTTTGGAGGCTATGGCAGTCTTCTTGACGTTGAAGAAACTCTCCCCTCGCAGATCGGCCCACATCAGGCTGATCCTGGACAGCGAAGTGATATTGGGGTGGCTAAATCATCAAGGCTCGAGATCGCCCCAAATCAACCGAGTGATATTGGTCATCTTCCGCTTTGCGGAAAAGAAGAGATGGTACTTATCAGCAGTTCACCTTCAAGGGTTCCGCAATGTGACAGCGGACGCTCTATCCAGGCTCACGCCGATAAAGTCAGAATGGTCCCTAAATGCAGACTCATTCTCCTTCATCTTGCATCAAGTCCCGGAACTGCAGATCGACCTCTTCGCGACGAACGACAACAAAAAACTACCTTGTTATGTAGCCCCATACGAGGACCCTCTGTGGAGGATTAATTTTATTTAATTTATTTTTTTTGTTTGCCAAATCAAGAGAGAGAGAGAGAGAGAGAGAGAGAGAGAGAGAGAGAGAGAGAGAGAGAGAGAGAGAG
Organism: Palaemon carinicauda; assembly: GCF_036898095.1. Classification (NCBI taxonomy): domain Eukaryota; kingdom Metazoa; phylum Arthropoda; class Malacostraca; order Decapoda; family Palaemonidae; genus Palaemon; species Palaemon carinicauda. The sequence continues at coordinate 240,208 of NW_027168793.1, read as the reverse complement.
AGAGAGAGAGTGTGTTTATTTAAGTTTTGTCAAAGAGAAAGAGAGAGAGAGAGAGTGTTTATTTGTTTTAGTTTTGTCAAAGAGAGAGAGAGAGAGAGAGAGAGAGAGAGAGAGAGAGAGAGAGAGAGAGAGAGAGAGAGAGAGAGAGAGAGAGTGTGTTTATTTAAGTTTTGTCAAAAAGAAAGAGAGAGAGAGAGAAAGAGTGTTTATTTGTTTTAGTTTTGTCAGAGAGAGAGAGAGAGAGAGAGAGAGAGAGAGAGAGAGAGAGAGAGAGAGAGAGAGAGAGAGAGAGAATTTCATTTGCTTTAGTTTTGCTAGATCGCGCGTGTGAGAGAGTATGTGTGTATGTGCGTTTGTGTGTCCGTGTTTGTGTGTCCGGGGTGCGCGCCGAAGAACAAGGGTAGTTAGCGAATGATTGTTTGTAGTGGGAAAGACTGTCGGTATATTTGAGGTTGTTTGTTTACATTTTTTTAGCTAGGATAGGGCGGTGATGAATGTCTTGGGCGAAAGGATTTGCTATTTGACTGTAGAAGGAGTCGGTTCTGTTTTTTTGTTCTTCGGAAGCCGGCTGTGGAGTTTTTTTTGTATCGGAGTAAGTACTGTTTTTATTTATTTTTGTTAGGCGCGTTCATGAATGATAGAAAGTTTATTGTTTATCTTTGATTATAGTGCGATAGTTTAGTTAGTTAGGAGTTTTCGTAAGCGGTTTTTCTTTTTATTGCAGGCCGTAATTCCTCCTTTGGATTCCTTTAGACTCCTTGGAGTTTTAGTTTGGCCTGGAAGGTGGTGTTTGCCAGCCGTGTGTATTATATTGTAAATGAAACAGTTGGTGATGACGACCCGGACCGGACAATGAATGTAGGAATAGACTGCTGAAATACAGAATTTTTGAACGTTGATGACCCGGCTATAAAATACGGATTTCTCTCACGACAATTGATGACGACGACCACCGCATAAGATTGCACGGTCGAATTGGCCGTACGATAGTGTTGGCCAGTGCCAGTAGGCTACAACTTGCGCAAGGACTGTTGCGTGTGAACCAAGAGGTTCTCTTGGTTTGGCATTACATTTTTCGTGTGTTGCAGAATATGATTGGTGTTTAGTATTAAGTAATTTATTTAGTCTTAAGTGTGCTTTTGGTACTGTGCGTGGACTGACGGTGTTGGGTATATTAAAGGGATATTGTTTTTTTCGATTGTTGGCGAGTTCTTGGTACCCTCGCGCACCGATATATACAGCAAATTTTGTGTGTATTTTTTTGTCTATTGAAATTATGATAAATTGTGATTGTTCCTGGTTTATGGCATATGGTGGATGGTTTGGTGATAAGTGATTTGTTTTAGTGTTAAGTCAGTTTAATGATTTGTGTTCTGTTTTTGGTTGCGTTAATATAGTTTTAAGGCTATGTTTTGTTTGTTTTTCCCTTCGTGCAATAGTCCAGTTTAAAGTAAAGTAAGGGGAAAGTCTGTGTTGTGGGATATTTTGGAAGTAAGAGTGATCAAGGGTGTGGGGGTTTGTGTTTTGTTTACATCCCGCCACACCTCTAGCAGAGGCGACAGACGCCATGCCCCTCGACTGGAACAGATGGAACTGGATTTACCTGTTCCCTCCGACCAATCTCCTAATAAAGGTCCTCAACAAGCTGAGATCCTTTCGGGGAACGGCAGCTGTAGTGGCTCCCAAGTGGCCAAAGAGCAACTGGTTCCCTCTGGTATTGGAACTGAAGCTGAGGCTGGTCCCTCTTCCAGACCCAGTACTATCTCAACAGGTCCAGAAGTCGACTGTCTTCGATTCATCACAGAGAACCCAAAACCTTCATCTCATGATTTTCTCTCCCTAGCAGTTAAGAAAAGATTTGGGATCCCAAAAGGCAATATAGACTTCGTAGAAGAATACAAGTCTAAGTCTACTAAGAGAAAATATGAATCGTCTCGGAAAAGGTGGGTTGCTTTCGTCAAATCGAAAAGACCTAAAGAAATCTCAATAGACTTCTGTCTGTCCTTCTTTATCCACCTTCATAGACAAGGTCTGGCAGTCAACACAATAACTACGTGTAAGTCGGCTCTGACCAGACCTCTGCTATATGCCTTCCAAGTAGACCTGTCGAATGAAATCTTTATTAAGATCCCTAATGCGTGTGCTAGACTCAGGCCTGCAACCCCTCCGAAGCCTATTTCATGGTCCTTAGACAATGTCCTACACTATGCTTCAACAGTGGACAATGAGAATTGCTCTCTGAAGGACTTGACTCAAAAAGTCATTTTCCTGTTCACTATAGCCTCAGGGGCTAGAGTTAGTGAAATAGTGGCCCTATCCAGAGATGAGGGCCATATTCAGTTCACAGAAGTGGGAGAACTGAACCTTTTTCCTGATCCAACCTTTCTCGCCAAGAACGAGCTACAAACTAAGAGGTGGGGTCCCTGGAGAATCTGCCCTCTGAAGGAGGATGTCTCACTGTGTCCAGTAGAGTGTCTAAAGGTCTATCTTCGAAGAACTTCAGACTTCAGGGGAGATCAGCTCTTTAGAGGAGAAACTTTAGGATCAAACTTATCCCTAAAGCAACTGAGGGCGAAGCTCACCTACTTTATTCGCAGTGCGGATCCTGACAGTACACCCGCAGGTCATGATCCTAGGAAAATTGCTTCATCACTGAATTTCTTTCCGTATATGGACTTTGAGCGTCTTTGCTCATACACTGGAAAGAAGTCATCCTAGTGCATTACTTGATTAGTGAGTGTCACCATAGTGGCACTAAAGACTGTTCAAATAATTCAGGTGGAGAAATATACATATAACACTTGTGCCGTGTGTACTTTACACAGAGATGATAACATTCAACATTACAGAAAATCATATTAGAAAATTTATTAAATTTTCAAATTTATATGTGGCACTAATACAATTTTTTCCCATTCAGGTGGAAACAAAATTTTTTCTGTATTATGTTGAATTGTAGTTTCTCATTACATATATAAACATAGGTTACCTTATGTTTTCATTTATTGAAATAAATGATGATTAATGTAATTTTGCATTTTATTTCGCCCTACAATTCATAAAGAAATAAAGTATACCAGAGTTTTGATATCCTAATTAAAACTGCATATATTAATGTCTGGATATTCATATAGCTTATACTTTTGTTCCTAATCAACATGGCTTGAGCCCCCCAAAAAAACGGATTTTGAGCGAAGCGAAAAATCTATTTTTGGGTGAGATAGCCATGTCGTCCTGATGGACCCGCTCTCCTTTTCCATAGAAAAGGCCTTGGTAGGATCCCTCCCCAAAACTACTATATCTGTAGCACCATGCTCAACGCTACAAGGAATAAGTGCCATCTTGGATACAGCGCCATCTAGATACTCAATAGTAGTACGGGAGGAAGGGTACCTTGATAACGGCTCCTCTTCTATTTTTGCCACTTTCCCCCTCGAAGCGAAAAAGCTATTCTGGGTGAAGATTGTTATGTGTCGTATCAAGATATTCGTCCCCTGATTTGTGCGATATCCTTAAGAGAAATTTTAAGGATATTCGCACCAGGAGTTAGAATTCTGGAGACCTAGAGGTAAATTCTCTGGGAATATTACTGTAGCCAAATATCCCTTAGAAAGCTACTTATAGGAACCTTCCATCAGGACGACATGACTATCTCACCCAAAAATAGATTCGATATATATATATATATATATATATATATATACTGTATATATATATATATATATATATATATATATATATATATATATATTATATATATATATATATATATATTATATATATATATATATATATATATATATATATTATATATTATATATATATATATATATATATATATATATATATATATATATATATATATATATATATATATATATATATATATATATATATATATATATATACTGTATATGTATATGTATATGTATATATATATATATATATATATATATATATATATATATATATATATATATATATATATATATATACTGTATATATTTCACTGTGCCAATGAAGTAGTTTTAGAATAGGAAATCTTTCATTTGTGAACTTCATAGTTTTCTTGAATTACGAATTTTACGAAATACAATCAAACTTATTGTTGATATCTTAATCTTGAGTTTTCAATATTAAACTTACCCGATAATCATGTAGCTGTCAACTCCGTTGCCCGACAGAATTCTACGGAAGGGATACGCCAGCTATCACTATACTAGAAGGGGGTGTACTCACCAGCGCCACCTGTGGCCAGGTACTGCAGTACTTCTTGTTGACACCACCTCAATTTTTCCTCTGTCGTGCTTCCGGCAAGACGTTCTTGGATACGCTTATAATTTTGGAGTATTGTTCACGGTTTTTGGTGAAGTATTTCTCTAAGATTTCAGCTTTCGCTATACTGGAAACTTTTCTATTAGCTTAGATAGCTTTTATTTTGTTTTGATTAATGGTTAACGATCTTTTGCTTGATTTGGAATCCCCCTTGACTTGCTCTTTGATTCAAGATGTCCGACCTTTCACAAGCCCCTCCCCATAGACGATGTAGGTCTTGTAATAGGCGTATTCCGAAGGCCTCGGTTGATCCTCACACCGCTTGTTCCGACTGTAGGGAAAGACCCTGTCAGTTGGAAGATCGATGTGAGGAATGCGCCGGACTTTCGGAACTTGAATTTGTTCGATTCCTTAAATATTCAACTAAGTTAGAGAGAGAGAGAGTTAGGAGGAGTTCTTCTCGCTCTTCGCTTTTTTCCTCACCTCATGATCCTCAACCTTTTCCTCCCCCTGTAGTGGCTACCCCCGAACCTACTATTTGTGCTCAGCCTGATATGTCCGATGTTTTGCGTGCCATTCAGGCTTTAGGTGACAAAGTGGAATCGGTAGTTAGTGACCATAAGTCTCTCTTGGCGGACGTCAAAGAACTTAAGGTCAAAAGTGCAGTGGGAGGTGGTAGTGCCAGTGCTGTGCCAAGTGCTAGTGTCAGTGCGGTGCCGAGTACTAGTGTCAGTGTCAGTGTTGTGCGTGAGGGTACTTCTGTGCGTGCCAGTCGTCCTCCCAGTCCGGGACCTCTTGCAAGCTCCCAAGCCCAGGGGAGAAGCAATGTCGAAGGGCAAAAGGGTTCGGCAGGCCTTGATCGGCGCACAGAAGTATCCTCGGTGGTTGCGGGCGTGTCTTACAGAGACCGTCACTCCCACCCGCAGACGATTGAGCCCTTATTTTCCTCGTCTGCAGGAGAAATTTCGGGGAGAAAACGCTGGACTCAGGTCTCAAGACCTCTTAAACGTAAAGTCCAGACCTCAAGAGTTCAACAACCCGGATGCAGTCATTGGATTAGCTCTGACTCTCCGCAGTCATCAGGTGACTGTACACCTCCTAAGAGAGGTAAGGCGATACCTCAACAGACCTCATCTTCTGTTAAGGCTTTGCCTCAGCAGACCTTAGCGTCTGTTGATCCCAAGATGACTTTGCTGCAGTCCATGCAGTCGCAGCTTGCGGTCTTAATGCGTGAGTTTCAGGCTGAGAAGGTTACACCTCCTCCTGCGAGCGCTCCGCCTCACCGCAGTCCAGTCTGCCAGGCGTACGAAGTTGAGGTTCCTCAGGCTACCTTACCGCGGTCGGAGTTGCCAGTTACCAACGTTGTGCAGCAACCTCCGCCTTCCTTAAGACAACCTCAACAATGGGAACAGGAGTCTTATGCCTTACTTCCTCCTCTTCCTCTTGCGGTTAGACCATCGAGGCAACAACCTCTTGAGGTACGACAACCTCTTCCATCCATGAGACAGCCGCCTCAGCTCTCGCTGCAGCCACCTCAACTTTCCTCAAGGCGAGAGCCTCAACTCTTAAGGCTAGCACCTCAGGAACCTCAACTCGTGAGTCAGGAACTGCGTTCTGCGCAGCCGCTACCTCAACTCTCGCAGCTCACACCTCAAGAACCTCAACTCGTGAGACAGGAACCTGCTACTGCGCACCCACAACCCTTGCAGCAAGCGCAACTCTTGAGACAGGAAGCTCATGCTAGGAGTCAGCCACCTCAACCCATGCACCTACCTTCCTCTACTCTACTTGACCAGTCTTTGCTGCCTGAACCTCAGGTTTTGATTCAGTCTCCTCTCTCCACTCTTGCTCCTCAGACCGCCGCAGAACCTCCTGCTTCCCAACCTCTTGACTTTGTCGTTACCAGCCCTCATCCTCTTCAACAGAGACTTGAGGATGAAACCGCAAGTGTTTATGCACCCGCTTGTCAAGATTCTGCTACTCAGCATACCGCTGTTACTTTACCTCTCACTTCGCAACACTCTGGTGATGAGGTTTCTGAGGAGGAAGCTGCGCACCTAGATCCCTCTTCGGACGTGGAGGAACCCAAGTCTTCTCCTCACTCCATTGACTTTCGCAAGGTCCTGGCTCTTTTCAGAGAGGTATACCCGGACCATTTTGTTTCTGCTACCCCCCGCTCTCCTCCATCTGAGTTTTCGCTGGGCATGCAACCTGTTAAGTCGGCCTATACTAAGCTCGTCTTTGCTAGATCCTCTAAGAGAGCTTTAAGAATGTTAGGGGATTGGTTGCAGTCCAAACAGCAACTAGGGAAGACTTCCTTTATGTTCCCACCTACTAAGCTGACTTCTAAGGCGGGCGTATGGTATGCCACAGGAGAGGAACCAGGCTTGGGAGTCCCTGCCTCTGCCCAGGCTGACTTCTCAAGTTTGGTCGACTCTCCTCGTAGATCAGCGATGAGGCGCTCTAAGGTCTGCTGGACCTTTTCCGACTTAGACCACTTCTTAAAGGGTATATTTCGTGCCTTTGAGATTTTCAATTTTCTCGACTGGTGCCTGGGGGCCTTGAGCAAGAAGACCACCCCTGCGGACAAGGACTCAGCCATGCTTATAATGTCCTGCATGGATAAAGCAATTCGGGATGGGTCCGGCGAGCTTGCATCAATGTTTGTTTCAGGAGTACTTAAGAAAAGGGAGCAACTCTGCACTTTTCTTTCTACTGGCATCACACCTTGTCAAAGGTCTCAACTCCTTTTTGCTCCGCTTTCTAAGTTCTTGTTCCCCGAAGAGCTTATCAAGGATTTGTCTGCGGCCCTGATTCAGAAGGACACTCATGACCTTGTGGCCTCTTCAGCTCGTAAGGCTAAGGTTGCTCCCTCAGTTCCCAGAACTTACCGCACCCCAGTGGCCGATACTCCTGCTACAAGGTTTATTCCGCCCTTTCGTGGCAGAGCCCCCAGTCGAGGAAGCTCCCGTCCAGACTCTTCCAGGAGCAGGTCTAGGAAAGGTCCCAAGACTTCAAAAGGCAAACACTGACTCTCCTCCTCTCCAGACAGCAGTAGGAGCCAGACTCAAGACCTTCTGGCAAGCTTGGGAAAGAAGAGGTGCAGACGCCCAGTCTGTCAAGTGGCTGAGGGAGGGTTACAGGATACCATTCTGCCGCAAACCCCCTCTGACCACTTCTCCCATCAACCTCTCTCCCAACTACAAGGAAAAGGACAAGAGGCTAGCGTTGCACCAGGAGGTGTCACTCCTGTTACAGAAGAAGGCAGTGGTTATAGTCCGGGACCATCAATCCCCGGGCTTCTACAACCGTCTCTTTCTGGTGGCCAAGAAGACAGGAGGTTGGAGACCGGTGCTGGACGTCAGCGCGCTCAATGCTTATGTCACCAAGCAGACGTTCACTATGGAGACGACGAAGTCGGTCCTAGCAGCGGTCAGGCAGGAGGACTGGATGGTCTCGTTGGATCTGAAAGACGCTTACTTTCACGTTCCTATTCATCCAGACTCCCAACCTTTCCTGAGATTCGTTTTTGGAAAGGTTGTGTACCAATTCCAAGCCCTGTGTTTTGGCCTAAGCACAGCTCCTATGGTGTTTACGCATCTGATGAGGAATATTGCAAAATTCCTCCACTTATCGGACATCAGAGCCTCCCTTTATTTAGACGACTGGCTGTTAAGAGCCTCCACGAGTCGTCGCTGTCTGGAGAGTCTCAACTGGACTTTGGACTTGATCAAGGAACTGGGTCTATTAGTCAACTTAGAAAAGTCCCAGCTCATTCCCTCCCAATCCATAGTTTACCTGGGAATGGAGATTCGGAGTCAGGCTTTTCGGGCTTTTCCATCGGCCCCAAGGATAAGCCAAGCCCTAGAATGCATCCTGAGCATGCTGAAGAGGAACAGTTGCTCGGTGAGACAGTGGATGAGTCTAACAGGGACCCTGTCATCGTTAGCCCTGTTTGTCGAGTTAGGGAGACTCCACCTCCGCCCTCTCCAATTCCATCTAGCAGCTCATTGGGACAAGGAGTTGACGCTCGAAGCAGTCTCTATCCCTGTCACCAAAGAGATGAAGACCACTCTCTTGTGGTGGAGGACCAACATCCTTCTCAAGGAGGGTCTATCGTTAGCGATTCAGACCCCCAATCTTCATCTCTTCTCGGACGCATCAGACTCGGGCTGGGGCGCGACCTTGAACGGATAGGAATGCTCGGGAACATGGAACAAGGAACAGGAAACGCTCCACATCAACTGCAAGGAGCTGCTGGCAGTTCATATGGCCCTAATGAACTTCAAGTCCCTCCTGCTAGGCAAGGTGGTGGAGGTGAACTCCGACAACACCACAGCCTTGGCTTACATCTCCAAGCAGGGAGGGACCCATTCGAGGAAGCTGTACGAGATAGCAAGGGACCTCCTCATTTGGTCAAGAAGTCTAAACCTCACTCTAGTAACGAGGTTCATACAGGGCAACATGAACGTCTCAGCAGATCGCCTAAGCAGAAAAGATCAAGTCATCCCCACGGAATGGACCCTTCACAAGAGCGTGTGCAACAGTCTTTGGACCTTGTGGGGTCAGCCTACGATAGATCTGTTTGCCACCTCCATGACCAAGAGGCTTCCTTTGTACTGTTCCCCAGTTCCAGACCCAGCAGCAGTTCATGTGGATGCTTTTCTGCTGAATTGGTCTCATCTCGACCTTTACGCATTCCCACCGTTCAAGATCATCAACAGAGTCATTCAGAAGTTCGTCTCGCACGAAGGGACACGGCTGACGCTGGTTGCTCCCCTTTGGCCTGCAAGAGAATGGTTCACAGAGGTACTACAATGGCTGGTCGACGTTCCCAGGACTCTCCCTCTAAGAGTGGACCTTCTACGTCAACCTCACGTAGACAAGGTACACCCAAACCTCCACGCTCTTCGTCTGACTGCCTTCAGACTGTCGAAAGATTCGCTAGAGCTAGAGGCTTTTCGAAGGAGGCAGCCAGAGCGATTGCCAGAGCAAGGAGGGTATCCACTCGTAGAGTCTACCAATCCAAGTGGGAAGTCTTCCGAAGCTGGTGCAGAGCCAATGCAGTTTCCTCTACCAATACCTCTGTAACCCAAGTAGCTGACTTCCTATTACATCTAAGGAATGAGAGATCCCTTTCGGCTCCTACGATTAAAGGGTACAGAAGTATGTTGGCTTCAGTTCTCCGCCACAGAGGTTTGGACCTTTCTTCCAACAAGGACCTTCAAGACATCCTTAAATCTTTCGAGACTTCTAAAGAACGTCGTTTATCCACTCCAGGCTGGAATCTAGACGTAGTCTTAAGGTTCCTTATGTCTCCTAGGTTCGAACCTCTCCAATCAGCTTCCTTCAAAGACCTTACCCTCAAGACTCTTTTCCTCGTCTGCCTTGCAACAGCTAAAAGAGTTAGTGAGGTTCACGCCTTCAGCAAGAACATTGGGTTCACATCCGAATCTGCAACATGTTCTTTACAGCTCGGATTTTTAGCTAAGAATGAACTTCCTTCACGTCCTTGGCCTAGATCGTTTGAAATTCCTAGCCTTTCCAACATGGTAGGTAACGAGCTAGAAAGAGTTCTTTGCCCTGTCAGAGCTCTGAAATATTATCTTAATAGGTCAAAACCTATACGAGGACAGTCAGAAGCCTTATGGTGTGCAATCAAGAAACCTTCGATGCCTATGTCCAAAAACGCGGTTTCGTATTATATAAGGCTTCTGATTAGAGAAGCCCATTCTCACATGAAGGATGAAGACCTTGCTTTGCTGAAGGTAAGGACCCACGAAGTGAGAGCCGTAGCCACTTCGATGGCCTTTAATCAGAACCGTTCTCTGCAGAGCATTATGGATGCAACTTATTGGAGGAGCAAGTCAGTGTTTGCATCATTTTATCTTAAAGATGTCCAGTCTCTTTACGAGAACTGCTACACCCTGGGACCATTCGTAGCAGCGAGTGCAGTAGTAGGTGAGGGCTCAGCCACTACATTCCCTTAATCCCATAACCTTTTTTAACCTTTCTCTTGAATGCTTTTATTGTTGTTTTTTGGGTTGTTACGGTAGGCTAAGAAGCCTTCCGCATCCTTTTTTTTTTGATTTGGCGGGTGGTCAATTCATTCTTGAGAAGCGCCTGGGTTAGAGGTTGTGTAGAGGTCCTTTAGTATGGGTTGCAGCCCTGTATACTTTAGCTCCTTAGAGTTGTTCAGCCTCCTAAGAGGAACGCTGCGCTCAGTAAGGAAGACGAACTTATTAAAGGCAGAGTAATGGTTCAAGTCGACTTCCTTACCAGGTACTTATTATTTCATTGTTATTTTGAATAACTGATTATATGAAATACGGGATACTTAGCTATCTTATAGTCATGTACACTGGTTTTCACCCACCTCCCTGGGTGTGAATCAGCTACATGATTATCGGGTAAGTTTAATATTGAAAAATGTTATTTTCATTAGTAAAATAAATTTTTGAATATACTTACCCGATAATCATGATTTAATTGACCCACCCTTCCTCCCCATAGAGAACCAGTGGACCGAGGAAAAATTGAGGTGGTGTCAACAAGAAGTACTGCAGTACCTGGCCACAGGTGGCGCTGGTGAGTACACCCCCTTCTAGTATAGTGATAGCTGGCGTATCCCTTCCGTAGAATTCTGTCGGACAACGGAGTTGACAGCTACATGATTATCGGGTAAGTATATTCAAAAATTTATTTTACTAATGAAAATAACATATTTTTGGGATTTTTAATCTATCAATTCCCTTCGGGTACCTTGCATCCATACCAGTAACCAATTCATTAGACCTTCACTCTTATTACTTCAGTTATAGGTAGTCAGTTCATTGTTCACCACTAGATTAAGGGAAATATATTACTTTATTAGGTTTTTGCTATTTCATGTAAAAATTATATTAAAGTTATGATTAGTATAATGTTACTGAAAGACATTTTTTTTCTCCTCTAGATACTGTCTCTTCACCCAGATTTAGAGTACAACGTCCATTTCCCTTTTGTGAGAGGCGACCTTAATATTCATAGTGGCCTAGGAGGCTCTATTACTGCAGTTTTAGCAGATTTAGAGACTATATGGGGTCACTGTATATCTTCTGTCCTCAATGTCCCCCTGAAAGATTTAAAGGTATGTTTCATTTTTGTGAGTTACATATGGTCATATACAAATGGAAACCTAAAGCCTTCTTAGTATAAACTATCTTACTTAAGACAATTGCTCTTATTCATAGCATGACTAATTTATAAATAAGTTGTGAATCTCCTCACTTCATCACTCGGCATCCTCAGCTTGAAGCTTCAGCCAATAATTCATGCCACTTCACTATTTAGTGTTTAATTTTATTGATGTTCCTTTAATATCAAACCAATAACTCAATAGCCCTTTTGTTTTTCATGGAAAGTTCCTCTGACAAATCTCCAGAGGAAGAAGAGAACCTCATTCTCACCAGATACTGAATGTACCACCACAGCATGGTCCAGTGGGTTAATGTATTAACCTATTTTCTTCCTTTTATGTTTGCCAGAGTACAAATTTTGTTCCCAAATCTACTAAAAAAATTAACCCAACCCTATCAGCTTATATATGTGCCTAATCATGCAGTTATCAGCTCACTGATCACACACACAAAGAAACACAAAACTGCGTCTCTGATGATAAGGGTTTTCTTTGTTTTTGTTCAAACAAACAACACCTTGTGTATTCGCTTTACTGTACTCATTTAAAAGGAAAAAAAATCCCAACATGTCTTCATTATGATTTCAGTATTTATTATCTTTTAATGTTTTGTTAACAATTCTTCCGAATTTCTTAAAATATTATTTTATTGCATAATGGCTTTTCTTCATGCTGGAAGTACACTCTCATTACCTTACTGGCTTTTGTAAGTGCATCTGCATGATTAGTCAATACTCAATGAATCTGCATGGTTTAAAGATAGTTTTCTATGTTATCTGAACTCGGCCTTATCAAGGTCTTCAACTGCAGGTCCACAATTATCAAGGTTTCTGTATAATCAAAGCCTCTTGCTCACTCTTGGGTTGAGGATGGAGCAGATTTTATTTTGAAGTTATGAAGATTTATTGGATGATGTAATTCTTCCTTTCCTGACAGATTTGTATAATTTCTTAGCTTTTGCTGATATTTACCACCATTCGTGTTTTCATTATTGAGTGTTCACATTCCAGCTGTAAGGAGTGTGAATAAAGTCTTCATTGCAATTTTCTTGCCTAACTTTTGACTTTTCAGAGTATGTTATTGATATAACTTGGCTAGAAGCAGAGGTTCTTGCTTTACCAAAGCCTAAATAGGAGAGATTGCTGAGTGAAGAGGTGTTTTGGGACCTCTGTTGAAATTTGTCCCTGAGCTGTATTTTAGCTTATATTTCTTATTTCTGAAATCTTTGAAAAATATTTGTTAATCTCATGGAGAGACTACAGTGAGAAGTAAAAGTATATCATGGCTGGTTGCCCCCTGTATGAATATGTGAAGGGAGACTTAAAAAGGTGAATAGAATGTGACTGTAAGTTTTTTTTTTTTAAAAATGAAGAGGCTTGCGTGCATTTTGAAGGCGCATATTCAATCAATTTGAAGGGAAATAAGATAACTGCTATAATGTACACTGTATAGTAAAGTTATTATGCCATAGCCTGTATTAATGGTATGTAATCAAACATAGTACATTACTCAAAACATGTTGACTACATGTATTGAATGAATATATTTTGTCATATGAAAATAATAATTCTAATTTTGCCACTGAAATATTATTACTATTGCTGTATCAAGAAAATATCAATATAGTTTTGTAATTATTATTGTTATTCTTGGTAGTAACCCAATCATATACTGTATTATGAAAAAATATGTTTTTATACACAAATCACAGAAACCAGAGTTTGGAATGAAGCAGAATGCAAATAATCTAAATTCTCAGTGGAATGTAAAAGTTTACTCCAAAAAACAATCCCAGCAACAGAAAAGTAACTGAAATCTAGAATACGTACTTGGTTTTATCGCTTGCTGATTACACTCGCTAGACTAAGGTGTGAAAGAAATAATGATTAATGAACAGGAGCTCTGAGAAGTGTCCAAGCAGCAGTACTCTGCAAATCAAGTACAGTACAAGGCAAACAAGAGTAGTGTTGCTATTAGTGCTACAGGTTCAGCAATAGTAAGATATCAATTGAGACATACCTCTGGTTCCAGGTCGTACATGTGTTGGTGAACTTGTCCTTGCTAAAAATCAAGAAAACTGGGAAGCTGGTAACTTGAGGTCATGAATATGCATATGAATAATAGATTAATGAAACGATGTTAAAATTAACTGCATATTTTCTAATGGCATAGACTTGAAGTTTCTTAAAATGTTTTGTTTTTTATGTAAATTATTTTCTTTTACAGTTTTATCGAGCGGTACTGATTATTCCGGATATCTACAACCGAGACCATGTTAAGAAGCTTATGAATTTATTGCTGAATGGTTTAGGCTTCTTCAGCTGTTTTGTTCTTCAGGTAAGCTTTGTACAATAGCACATAGTTTTTCTTTATTAGTAGAAGTGTAGTGAGTTTTTCTTTATAATAGTTGAGTAAAAATATTAAGGATCCGTGACTACTATTTGGGGACAAACGTTCAATGATATTTTGGATATCCTGTGCTAATGCACTGCAAAATTAGCCGGGGTGACCCTCCCAGAACCTTGGGCTAACTCCGTAAAGTGGCAAAATCAAAGATGGCCATCATGTTCGCTGTTTCGCCATTCCTTCTAGCAGCGCCATTTTGTTTGCTTGCTTTGGGAGTTTTCTGCTTGTTTTGTCAAGTTTTTGTGCAAATTTGAGAGTATGAATGGTTTTGCTTCTGCCTCATCGGTTAAGTTAAGTACCTTAACCTTTTTTGATGGAGAATTTCGCGTCTTCCCCTTTGTTTTTGCGCAGTTTTTATCTCACGGCTGTCACATGGCCGAAGCCTGAAGATCATGCCTTCAAATAAATAAGTGTTTTATATGAATTTCTTAGCTAGCCTTGTTGAAGTGTGTTATTTATATACTTTTACAACAGTGGTGTAAACAATAATTTTTACCCACAAAGATAATTTTGTGCTTCTCATTAACTTAGCTGTTTGGTAACTTGAGTGATATGATAAGAAAATTTAAGATGTAATTTTTTAGGAATGATGGTGCATCTTTTTTCTGACTGACAAAAAAAGAATACACAGCCTCATGTTTTATAATGAGGAATATTTATATATAAAATGGACCCAAAAAGTACCTGTGCCAGTTACTAATCCTGAGATACCCGTAGAGAGAAGGGACTCCCAAATCATTCATTGTGCCTCCTTCTTCTGGGATGAGTTGAATTCATTTGGCATGAGTTAAGAGACAGCAATTTGTGTTGGTCTATTTGCTCATCTTATGGGATACAGAACATCAGACTTCATTTTATAAATCATTACATGCATATAAGCAAATTACTTTACATGTTGAATAATTAAATTTCAAAGAAGGATAGTCACCATACTTTACAGAAATAGAGGCATAGATACAGAAAGAAATAGTTCATTGTAGAAGGAAGAAATGTTATGGCAGAAGTTACAACTTGGTCTATTTCAATTAGAGCAGAAGATCTGAATTTGACTAAGATGTGTCAAAACATATTCTCCTCATGTGGTAGTTGCAGTTTTTATAGCACTGATGGAACAACTATTTTCTATTCTTTTATTTCCAGTTTTTATGTAGGTTTTCTTGAAAATTTTGAAGTTTCTATTTTTAAATCAATGCAAAAATGCTCTGTATCTTATTACAAGAATGAAAATGTGTTTATCTCAATTCTTGTGAAATATCTGAATTTAACAGATAAGCTTGTGATCTAAAATAAGGATGCATGTTTCAGAATTAAGCTCATGTTTCTAACTTGTGATAAAATATGATGTGAAAAGGATTCTCCTCTGTAGGTTAATTTCTCTTTATCATATTCCATGACTGATTATATAGTGTTTAAAAAAGGGATTTTGACGTAGGAAAAATCTATTTCTGGGCGAAGGACCTGTGCCGCCCAGTAAAATTGGGCGTATAATCCAGAGGTCCCGCACTATTTAGATTCATCCACGACAGAAACCCCAATAGAGGAGAGCCGTTCAACCTCACTCGGTACTACTAACACTGCATCCGCTCAGAACCCAACTCCTTAGCACCCAAAGTTTGGGGACTCCAAGGGAGAGGAGCTGGGAGGGTTCACTGGGCGGCACAGGTCCTTCGCCCAGAAATAGATTTTTCCTACGTCAAAATCCCTTTTCTGGGCTCGAACCTGTGCCGCCCAGTGAATCTATACAAGAGAAATGTCACCAAACTTGCAAAATAAAGGAAAAAATATAAGCGTAAGGGAAATACAGGATGCTTTTAATCAGAGATGAGTACCAAAAAACAATTATAAGGGTATCTTAAATATGAACATAAATCCAATAAGGTAGGTATAATAATGCCGTGAGTGATAATATATACAGATACTCAGGAGTATAAAAATTTACAAATATAATAACAGTATTTAGGTGCGAGACCAACGAATACAATAGGGTATAAATGAGGCAGGTAAGAGGGAGAGATAAAGAGACAAGGTATTAACCTGTGAGTTACCTGGGAGTAACTACGCTCCCTGCGGCCACTGTAGAAAATTTTAGGGCTTCCAAATGTTTAAGGTAGTGTTTCTTGAACACTGACGGTGATTTCCACCCTGTATACCTGGAAAGGTCTGTAAAATTCATGTGGTGAAAAAAGTTCACCGAGGTAGCAACCGCCCTGATATCATGTGCAAGAGGAAAAGAGTCAGGGTTAGCTTGTTTAATAAAATACAAAATTTGTTGCCTGATCCCTTTAATAGTAATGGTACCGCCTTGTTCTCTAACGAATAGAGGCCCCGAGGAGTTAGAGGAGGTCCGGGATAAATAAGACCTAAGAGTAGTAACAGGGCACAGAGACGGATCTTGCGTGAGGGGAACAATTTTCCAGGAGGACCATCTGTTCTGAGGGTCTTCGTTCTTAGCCAAAAAGAATTTGTTAGGAGAAAGAAGGACCTCTCCCGAAGGCAGGAAGTCAATATGACCCGGGTCTCTCGACAAGGCTGCCAATTCAGAAATTCTTGCCCCGGAAGCCAAGCTCACCAGGAAAAGTGTTTTCCTGAGAAGGGGAATGTAATCACAAGAACTGTTAATGGTATCAGAAGCCAATTTGAGTATGTCATTAAGGAACCAGGTCACCGGGGTAGGACGAGTAACCGGTTTCAGTCTGGCACAAGCTTTCGGAATTGAAGCTAACAAAGAGTCGGTTAAGTCTATGTTAAAACCCACTAGGAAGATCTTTTTCAGAGCAGATTTAATAGTGGTGATAGTATTGGCTGCCAGACCTGATTCTAATAAAGATCTAAAGAAAGTGACTGTAAGGTTCAAGTTCATACAGTTCACGTCTGAGTCTATCAAAAATTTTGCCAACTTTTTAACTGCAGAGTCATACTGGCGGATGGTGGAATCCCGTTTATCCGATTCTAGGAACAAGGTGTTTTGAGGATCAATATTGGCACCATGCATAGCCGCAAACTTCATAAAGTCCATAAAGTTAGGGCGCTCTGAATGTTTGAGAAAGCGTACACAACGCGTGTTTGTACTATCTGAGACAGAACCGGATTGGGTATCGGGTGAGGGTATAGTCTCAACTCTCGCAGGAGAGGATACCAGTTGCTCTTGGGCCAGTTGGGTGCGACCAAGGCTACTTGTCCCTTGAAGGATCTCAGCTTGTCTAGAACTTTCAGCAAAAGATTCACCGGGGGAAAGAGATAAATCTTTTCCCAGGTGTCCCAATTCTGTGACATGGCGTCTGTGGCGTAAGCCTGAGGGTCTAGATTGGGAGCCACATATACTCTCAATTTGTGGTTGGATTCCGTGGCGAAGAGGTCCACTTGGAGACCGGGAACCTGAGAGAGAATCCACCGAAATGACTTTAGATCGAGTGACCATTCCGATTCTAGAGGGGAGGTCCGGGACAGGGCGTCTGCCACTACATTCCGGACTCCCGCCAGGTGGACAGCTGAAAGATGCCAACGGTTCAAGGCTGCTAGGGAGAATATGGCTACTAGAACATGGTTCAGAGGCCCTGACTTTGACCCGCCTCTGTTGAGGCAGCGGACCACCACTTCGCTGTCGAGGACCAGACGAAGGTGTTGTTTCTTGGGAAGAGCGAGACGTTTCAGGGTTAGAAGAACTGCCATGGCCTCCAGCACATTGATGTGAAATTGGCGGAACAAGGGAGACCAAAGACCTTGAACTTTCTTGAGCTGAGAATAGCCGCCCCAACCTGATAAGGATGCGTCCGTGTGAATGATTAATTTCGGAGGCGGAAATCGAAGGGGAACTGACTTTGACAGACTGTTTGCTCTTGTCCAAGGAAGAAGTCTTTCCCGTAGAATGGGAGGAAGGCGGACTTTCCTGTCCCGGAGCTTCCGGTTCGCCCTCGAACGCCAGACACGATTGATATCTTTCAATTTTGCCTTCAGAAGAAGATCCGTCACTGAGGCAAACTGAAGGGACCCCAGAATCCTCTCTTGGAGTCGTCTGGAACTTACTTTGTCTTTGAGAAAGCGTTTGGTGTTCCTTGCAATCTCTAACCTCTTGGGTTTGGGAAGACACAGAGTATGAGATATAAGATCCCATTGCAGGCCGAGCCATTGGAACTTCGATTTTGGAAGAAGACGGGACTTCTTGAAGTTGATCAGGAAGCCTAGAGATTGAAGATAATGGATGACTTTGTGAGTGGCTTTTAGGCAATTTTGGGAGGTGTCTTGACCAAATGAGCCAGTCGTCCAGATAGGCTACTGCTTGAATCCCTTGATTCCTGAGTTCCTGAACAGCGACTTCTGCTAACTTTGTGAAGATCCTTGGGGCGATGTTGAGCCCGAAAGGCATCACCTTGAAGGAGTAACTTTTGTCCCCTAAGCGAAAGCCTAGGTACGGACGGAAGTGTCTCGCTATCGGGACGTGATAATAGGCGTCTGTAAGATCGATAGAGGTGGTGACGGCCCCACGGGGAAGTAAGGTCCGCACCTGCGAGACGGTAAGCATTCGAAACTTGTCGCATTGAATGGACAAGTTGAGAAGGGATAGGTCTAGAATCACTCTTCTTTTGTCTGAATCCTTCTTCGGGACACTGAACAGCCGACCTTGAAACTTCAGGTGTTTCGTTTCTTGTATGGCGTTCTTTTGTAAAAGATCCTGGACAAATTCGACCAGGTCCGGAGTGGAATGTTGACGAAATTTGTTCGGAGGAGGAGGTCCTTGAATCCAACTCCACCCCAGTCCCTTGGAGATGATACTGAACGCCCAGGGACTGAACCTCCATTTGTTGCGGAAGGCATAGAGCCTCCCCCCTACCTGCTGCACCTCAGTATTGGTTTGAGGAGTTGCCTCCACGTCCGCCTCGGAAGTTCTTTCCTCTGCGAAAGGCTCTTCCCCTGCCTTTGTTCTGGTTAGAACCACGGTGGTAGCCTCTACCTCTACCATAACTCTGGGAAGAGCTATGAGCCTCATACGACTGGTTAAAGGCAGGAGAAGTGGCGGAGGCACCGGAAAGCTGGCTCTTAGGGAGCAGAACGGTGACATAGTCGTCCGAAGGAGCCTGAGAGGTGGAAGGCTGTGCAGGGGCAACAGGAGATGGGGGAAGAGGCAGCCGGAAAATGGACGAACCACTCTGCTGTTGCCTGAACTGGGTGGAGGTATATGGACGGAGCTTCTTCCTACCCCGGGCTTGGTAATTTGCAGGGTCATATTTACGTTTAGGAGTCAAACCCCAACGGGCTTTAAGGCTCTGGTTGACTCTAGTGGCCTCCGCCAAGACTTCCTCTACAAGGTCCTCAGGGAAGAGGTTTGAACCCCAACAGGAGGACCGGATAAGCTTATTAGGTTCATGCCTAATAGTCGCCTCTGCCAGGACATGTTTGCGACACCTGCGTTTAGCAGTAGCGAAGTCATACAGGTCATAGTATAATGACTGCAACGTAGCCTTGTTGAGAGACTTAAAAATACTCTCAGTATCGTAAGTCAAGGCTATCGACTCCGTGGAAGTGGCCAAGTTCAGAGTACGGCCAACGCGTAGGCGGGAATCATACTCCTGTTTAATGAGGGATTCCGGGAGACGGGGAAGCCGCTCACTAAACATTACTGAAGCACAGTCTGCTGCTAGCTTTCCAGAGGTAAGAGTGGTATGGACGTTGTCCCAACACTCAATGCCTGAAGGAAGAAGGAGGGAGATTGGATCCACCTCTCGGATGGGAGGCAAGGGCTTCTCCTCCAGAGCATATTGGAAGGCAAGCTCTGCTACCTTATTGACACATGGAGTCACGGTGTTTTTGTCCATAAGGAACATTGTGAAGGAGCTCTTATAAGGCGTCAACATAGTGTTGGTGCAGCCGATGTCATTCAGGAATCTGGCCCACACAGATTGGGCTTGCTCTTTTGGGAAGATGACTGTCTCCTTGGGGACCTTGTCTAACCGAACCAAAGCTTCCTCGGTAAGCCTGGCATAACCATGAAATGGAAATGCCAGACCAGGAGGAAAGAATTCAAAGTCCTCTAGGGGACGAGTGCCAAGACCCTCCAAAGTTAACATTCCGTCTGAGAACGGGGAATGAAGAGCCATACGCCAAGGGTTATTTTTGGCAAACGGCGGGAGCTTAGAGGCATCCGGGATGAGAGAGCTTTGGACTCGCTCCGGAGCACCTTGCTCTAATGCCCCAAGTCTCTCACCGATGTTAGAGAACATCGTGTCCATCTTAGACTGCATCTCTGATACCAACTTAGCCTGCATCTCCGACACGATGCGAAGCATGGCTGATTCGGAAAGGCCCGGGCTAGCAGCAGGTGTGGCGGAATGAACTCCCGGGTCGCGAGACTTAGAGGAGGAGCCAGAAGCCTTAGATGACAGGTTTGTATTCTGTTTAGAACCATGAGAAGCCTTATGAGGCTTACGAGCTTTAGGTAAGGTTCTAGACTTACTCTTGGGGGGAACCGGGTGTGATCGTTGGGACGAATCACGGTCCCCAGAAAAACCATGAAAGGAAGAGCGATCAGATGAAGAAGAAAGAGAGGGGCTGAGGATAGGAATCTCAGCGCCGGAAAAACCTGCCTCACTTACCACCCTACCTGTATCTGGATCATCCAATAACATGGGTTCCACGTCAAGGTTCATGGAGGCAACATTGTCTTCTAGATCTCCGGGGGCGTCCGACGGATCCTGCTCTGGATCAATAAACCCCGCTATGGTGGCATCAATGTGGGCAATGATGGGAGCTGCAACATGCCTAGCCACAGCGGCTGAAGACTTGGCGTTGGGGTAAATCAAGGAACAGTAGTCCTCGGAGAGGACGTACGGCCGCTTGGACTTCACGTTCCGGGCAAAACCACCAACCCACACTTTCAGTGTGGCCCGAGCCGCAGACTTTTGCTCCGGGGATGCCTGAAATAATAGTGGGAATTAAAAAGGGGAGGCTCCCAGTGGTCCTACAAGACCATAGATATCTTACTAAATAGTGTATGTATGCCAAAAAAGGTAAGATAAATAAGAAGGCAACATAGCCAACGGGACTCACTGAGTCAGATCCAAGGGTGGTAACGAGGTCAAAACAGACCACACAGTTATCCGGGTGCCATACCACGACATCCTCCAGCTGCACTCCGCAGAGGGCGTGAGACCGACAGACGGTATGGCCGCAGGGCTGATGTAGAACAGCTGCACAGGCCGTCGTCTGACAATGCACCATCTATAAAAAGAATAGTATATGAGAAACTGTAATTCTCTTAAGTAGGGGCGGGTCCGGAGGACCCGGGCCTAACATAAGCCTAACACAAGATTAGAGCTTAACTGTAATATTCTTAAGTAGGGGCGGGTCCGGAGGACCCGGCCTAAACATAAGTCTAGCTTAAGACTAAAGTATAGCCATCCATTCCGGTCGAGCCGGGAGCATAAAAAAGGATGCAACAACAAGAAATTGAGACACATGGTGTCTGATTTCCCGGGGCGAGGCTAAGCCCCGGGCCGGGAAATAAAAGTATCCAAAACCAATTCGTATAGGAACTCCGGGATAGTGATCTGTCATATAATCATCATAGGAACTGTTATAAATTAATAGGGGGGCGGAACTGTAGATAAGAACCGCCAACCGAACCCAGAGGGTTTCATATAACATAAACCAGTGTGATAAGTGAATATAAAATAGGGTGCACCGGGATCCAACTCTGTTGACCGGTGGCCAACCAGACTAGACAGAGCCGAACCCGCCGGGACACCCGGAGGACAAAGTCCATAAACACTGAAATACCCCCTCTACAAGGAGGGAAGGCAACGGTCCCCTAGGGGAGGGGGGGAGAGAAGCCTAGCCGCCCACTTAGCGAGAGGGGGAGCATGGGGGAGGATCACGTGATACGGAGCAGCAGGGCTACCAACTGACGATCCCCAACCAGACAGATCAAACGGAGTAATAGCACAATATTCATTATAATAGTAATAGCGTTGATAATATAAAATAAACACATAAAAATTTTTGGGCAAGGCATGCAACATAATAATTAAATCACAAAAGACACACCTGATGGCTTAAAAAATAACATTGCCGCCTAGCAACGAAGGTCGGCAGCCATAACGATACGTAAATGATATCGGCCCAAAAAGTGAACCACGAGGGTTCTAAACGCTAAATAATGAATATCCATAATAACAAATAAAATTTAAAAATAAAAATAATACATATAGTAACACCGCGAGTGAAACTAAAAGCTCTCAAAACAGGAGTACCAACTGTAAGTGGAATTAAGCAAGATCGGTATGAACGAAGAGAATAAACTCCTATAATTCAAATATTAAACGATCTAGGTTGCTCAAAACACAGCAAAACCAAGCTTGGTACTTAACTTAGACGGTGTCTCCAGGGAAACCGACGAAGAAGCCATAATCCAATGAAAATAAGTAGAAAAACGAGAGCACAACAAAAAAGCGGGTTACACACAAGACGTGCTAAAAGGAGTTGGGTTCTGAGCGGATGCAGTGTTAGTAGTACCGAGTGAGGTTGAACGGCTCTCCTCTATTGGGGTTTCTGTCGTGGATGAATCTAAATAGTGCGGGACCTCTGGATTATACGCCCAATTTTACTGGGCGGCACAGGTTCGAGCCCAGAAATACTCTACAGTATACACTAGCTTTGAATTGGAGAGCTAAGAAATCGCATTGTGATTTTTGTATTCACTCGTTTAATTGCAACATAATATTTACACATTTAATTGCAACATAAATCATCTGTCACAAAGGTTTGAGAAACTTCAACCAAAGTGAGTATGATAACTCACTAATATCAGATGTCAAGGATATGAGTGCAGTAATGCAATGTTTTGATGAGTCAATAACAACCCATTCAGACTACAAAAAGTACTGAAAAGCTATTGTGAACTTTTGTAATGCATCACATACTTTGTTATTACATTTCTATTAAAGGGGGGAGGAGGATGCAATGATGTACCAAACTGGAAGTCTTTTTTTACAGCCTTTTTTTTAAGGAAATTATTACAATTGGAAAAGTCCAGAGGCCATGTCATAATTATTGTCTGCTTCATGAATTCAAAATGTATCTAGAAACATTATTAACCAGAAAGTAACATACTGTACAGCACTTGATAGAGTAGATAAAAAGTCAAAGGATTTTGTTTGATTATTATAATATAATTTAAGGGTATCTTTCATCTAAGAATGTTGAAAATGTTCAGGTGAAGGGCAATTTCCCCAACTTTTTTAAGCCATAAAGGGATTTGATAATGAATAATTTTCTTATTCGAAATTCAATTTCAAAGGAATGTATTTGGGAAGTATAATACAATTTAAGGGTATCTTTCATCTAAGAATGTTGAAAATGTTCAGGTGAAGGGCAATCTTCCCCCAGCATTTATTTTAGTCGAAAAGGGATTTGATAATGGATAATTTTCTTATTCGAAATTCGACGATTACAATCCATGCATGTTAATGAATTGTCGATTCTTTTATGTTCAAGGCATTTCATTACTTTAAGGATTCAATAGGAATTAAATTAGAATGTATTACTTTATTTTCGGAAGTTAAAAAACTGAATTCTCAAATATTTTATTTGAATAATGGTAGAGAAATCAGTTTGTAAGATAATCTATCTGGGGCATGGGAAATTTAACCTCTTTCTAGGTACTCCTGTTGGACCCTGATTTATTTCACAAAACCCTCCCATCAGCGTATGGCAATTCTGGCTTGGATTGCCCCATCGTCCCTCATAAGACAGCCAGAACCTGAAAAGGAGATAAATTCATTGTAATAGTGTATACTGTGACAAAAGTGTGACACAAGGGTGGTACAATACTGTATATGTATATACAGTATATTCAACAACTGACCATATCCATGTAAATAATCAGCTAATCGAGATATCAACAGTATGACAAACCATTATGTATGGCATCCATAGACTATGAGAAATCTTTTGATTCTGTTTAAAACTTCAACAGTAATGAAAGCCCTTCAAAAACAAGAACTAGGTGAATTTTATGTTAAAACCCTTAAAGATATCTATATGGGAATTACAACAGTCCTAAAACAAGATAAAGCTATTGAAATGATTCTGATTGAGAGATAAGTTAGATAGGGAGTTCCCATCTCCCCTAAATTATTCACAGCACGTGTAGAAGTTTTTAAGAATTTAGAATGAGATAATGAAGGAATCAACATTAATGGGGAATACAGTACCTTAACAACTTAGGAATAGCAAAAGATGATAGGAGGTTTGAATAGAGAAATCAGAAGTGTAGGACTGAAAATGAATATGAGTAAAAGCAAGATAATCCATCATATACCAAAGGCACTTCCCCCAATTTTGGGGGGTAGCCGACATCAACAAAGAAACAAAACAAAAAAGGGGACCTCTACTCTCTACGTTCCTCCAGCCTAACCAGGGACTCAGCCGAGTTCAGGCATAAAAACAATTAGAATAGCGCCAACGTTATCCCTGCGTGTCGTAAGAGGCGACTAAAAGGGACGGAACGAGGGGGCTGGGAACCCCCTCTCCTGTATAAAAAATCCTGTGAGACAGCAACAAAAAGCAAGATAATGTTTAATGAAAATGCAGAGAGACAATAAGTATCAATTTTGAATGAACTAGAGATTGTTAATGGATCTATGTACATGGGACAGGCAGTAAGTGTTTCCCCCAGACATGAGACCAAAATCAAAAGAAGGATAAGCATGGGATGTAGAGTTTTTTTGTTAACAAATTGAGATTGTGGAAAGTATAATGCCTCTTTCTCTAAAAAGGAAAGTATTTAATCGATTGGTCCTACCAGTATTGATTTACACTTCATAAACCTGGAGCCTTGCTAAAGCCTTAAAACATAAGCTAGTTACAACTTAAAGACCTATGAAAAAAATAATGATGGGATTAACACTAAAAGACAGAAAAAGAGAAACATGGATACAAAAGCAAACTAAAGTAGATGGTATTCTAACAACAAGTAAGAAAAAATGGACATGGACAGGACATATAATGATAATGACAGATAATAGATGGAAAAGAAGAATAACAAAATGGGTACCTAGAGATTGTAAACAAAGCAGGGATGGAAGAGAAGATGGTGGATTGACATGCTAAGAAAACTTGCGGGTATACACGGGCAAAGAAAGATCATAAATAGGTGCTTGTGGAAAGACATGTCTGAGGCTTTTGTCCTGCAGTCTACTAGCAAGCTCAGCTACTAAGTCATCAAGGTTTTACCTTTATTTTCATCTAAGCCTATTAACACTTTTAAATCAATACTTCTCCATTCATCATCTCTTACTTCAGGCTTCATAGTCTTCTGCCATGTAGTCCTGGGTCTTCCAGCTCTTCTAGCACCTACTGGAACCCAGTTAAAAGTTTGTTGAACTAATCTCACTTGGAAAGTGCAAAGAGCATGCCCAAACCATTATCATCTACCCCTCACCGTGATCTCATCCACATATGACACTCGAGTAATCTCTCTTATAGTTTTATTTCTAATCCTATCCTGCCATTTAACTCCCAATATTCTTGTGAGGGCTTTGTTTTCAAATCTACAAAATCTATTGAAGATTATTTCATTGTCATATCATGACTCATGTCCATAGAGTAACACTGATCTTACTAAACTGATATATAGCCTGATTTTTATTTGTAATTTCAGGTGATTTGATTTCCAAATTTTACTTGAACTAGCCATTGTCTGATTTCCTTTTTTTCAAACTTTCATTAAAATCCAATCTTAAAGACCCCATATTAGAGATCATATTTCCTAAATACTTGAATGATTCTACCTCATTAATCTCTCCCTCCAGTGATATTGTATCTTCCATTGCATATTCCAGTCTCATCGTCTCTTTTTTTTCTATTTATTTTGGGCCCAACCTCCTGTGATATGTCATGCATTTTGGTAAGCAAACCTTGCAAATCCTGTGGTGTTCTGCTAATAAGGACAGTGTCATCAGCATACTCTATGTCAGCTAATTTCTTATTACCAATCCAGTCCAATCCTTATCCATCATCCTCAACTGTTATATGCATTACAAAATCCATGAGGAGGATAAACAACATAAGTGAGAACACATTCCCTTGGAGTACTCCACTGCTCACTGGAAATTCATTTGGTAGGACTCTACTAAGATTAACTCTGCCCTTGCTATGCTTATGTACAGACTCAATCAAATTTACATATTTATGTGGAAATTCTATTATAATGCAACACTCCACAAAATTGGCTTGTGCACACTATCCAAGGCTTTTTCTTAGTCCACAAATGTCATCAAAAGGGGTTTCTGTATTCTACACATTACTGTACAACACATCTTAAAATGAAAATTTGGTCATTGCAACTTCTACATTTTCTAAATCCTCCTGGTTTATCTCTCAGGTTTTCATCAATCTTTTTCTCTAGTCTCTTTAAAATAAGCATACCCTATGTTTTCATAAGTGAAGTAATTGTGATGTCTTTGTATTTACTGCAATCAGTCAGGTCTCCTTTTATTGCCATTTTTCACCAACACTCCTAGCTCCCATTCATCAGGTTTTGCCTCTTCATGCCACATTCTACAAAATAATCTTATAAATATCCTGGGGTCACTTCATTTTCAGCTAATATCATCTGAGAAGTTATTCCATCATATCCAGGGGCTCTCCCTCTCCTGAGTTTTTTTAATGATGCCTTTGACTTCAAATACTCTAACTTCATTCATGGCAACATCAAAGTCTTCCTCAGCTTCAGGTATATCAATCAAATTATTCCCATCATATCGTATTCCTGACTTCACTTAAGTGTTCCATCCAACGTTGTCTTTCATCTTTTGTTGTCATAACAGATCCATCTCCCTTTATGATGTGTATATGTTTTTTCTTCTTTGATCCTGTAGAGATTTCCTTAATAATTCTATGAACGATTCTTACACCATAATCATCCCCCTTATTTCAAAGCTTTATCAGCATCTTCTGCTTTCCTGTCTAATATTCTCTCCAGTCATTTCTGGCTTTTCGTTTGACCTCACTCTCAATACTGAAATACTTAGCATGCTCTACCAGATAATGTTCATTACTTTCTTGAAAACTTTCATTAGCCTGAGATGCAGGTGGCAGTTTTTGAAGTTCAATTGGGCAAATCCTGAGAAGTAAATGTCCTTCGGTCTGGGTACGTCGTCCCGTTCATCAGCTTTCCCCCTCCCCGGATTTGTTGTACAAAAGCTCATTGTCCTTCGTAAAGGATGTCACCCTTCAGGCAGAAGTTCAGACCTTGCTAGAGAAAGGTATTCTCTAGAAGGTTTCCTCCAAGCTTCTTCAGTCGACTCCTTTTAGAGAAGGTGTCTGGAAACTGGAGACCAGTCATAGACCTCTCAGCCTTGAATGAGTTTATCCTTCAGATGTGAATGTTTATTCTATATTTAAATACTATAACTTAAGGTTATTTACTAGAAAGGGGACCATCCAAAATCTATCGGTGATGATAATTGCTATTCCTAAAATTTGTGATTACGTGAAATCAATTTGGGTAAAACAATTTTGTGTTTTGTTAATTCTATATCTAAATACTATAACTCAGGGTTATTTACTAGAAAGGGGGCCATCCAAAATCTATGGGTGATGATAATTGCTATTCCTAAAATTTGTGATTACGTGCAATCGATTAGGATAAAGCAATTTTGTGTTTACAGTATATCATATGTAAAAAATGATTGAATGAAGGCAAAGTTTATCTATCCTCAATGCCACTTATTAACTACTGTTAAATTGATGAGGCCAGTTGATACTTCATTAACTAATTTTCATTAATGGGTGTAGAAAAACATAAGTGGTTGATATCATGGCAAATACTTCATTTTGATATGTTATTTGGCTGGATGACAACAACTTATTTTTCTCTTACTTTTCATTAATGAAACTTAGTGAAGCATCAGTTATTCTCATCAATTTAACAGCTATTAATAAGTAGTTAAGAGGATGAATAAGCTTTGCCATCATTCAGTTATATGTTACATATGATAGTGTGTAATAATCTATTCCATTGTTCATCACTAACCGTTATTTATTATGTTATTTTAATTAATATTTGGTCGTTTGAAATCGGTTGAATATTTCATCAATTTTTATTTTTTTGGAATATCTTTCCATACCATTATCATATTCATATTTCTTATTAGAATTTTAGGTTATTGATAATGTTTTAATATATAACCTATTGAACTATGAAATATATAAATGACATAAAGAAACAGAAAACATATGAGTGCCATAATCAGCCGTATACTTATAAACTTTAGATTTCAAGAGAATCTCATGGTTAGATCCTAAAATTTATGTTTGCGAAAGGCCTTTATACACTAAACTTATTTCAAGAATATTAAAAGTAGAAAAAAAGATTATGTTAATCTCTAACTTCTAATCTGTTAGATAGAACATTTTTTTCATTTCTGTCAATACTTTCAAAAGAGTATGATGAAAAACTCTTAAATATGTATATTCTTTGGATTCATCATGTTCATTAATGGGAGAAATATAATCATATTCTGCTGATGTTAATTTGAACATTATTTTTGGGACATCAAGTAGATGTTATTTGATGAAGTTCTGATGTTCACTAACTAGTAGCTAAAATAAATCTTTGTTTTTACTTAGGAATTAATTTCATATTCCTTTATTCAATCCATTGCACACATAATGTTAATTATTGATGTATGTGTACCCGTACACGGTTCAATGGAGTGAAAAGATATTCTTTTTCATTAAATAAAAAAACTCATCTTTTTACCATTTATGGTACAATCCTACTTGGTCTGATGTAAATCAGGTCTTTGCTTTCTTTGAGCCCAACTTTAAGATTTGATTTGAAAATGAAAGTTTTCGTTTTCCTGTTTGATTTGGAAATTTATCGCATTTTGTGGTTTTGTATCATAATTATTTGCATCTATCACAAATTAATATTTTAGAAATGGGTAGGTAGACATACATGATTCATCTGTATCAAAAGAAATGGAAATTAGATCTATTATGTATGTCTACTGTCACCTTTATTATTGTTATTGTTATTATTATTACTTGCTAAGCTATAACCATAGTTGGAAAAGCAGGAGGCTATAAGTCCAGGGGATCCAACAGGGAAAATAGCCCAGTGAGGAAAGGAAAAAAAGAAAATAACATATTTTAAGAAGAGTAACAATATTGAAATAAATATCTCCTATATACACTATAAAACTGTTAACAAAACAGGAGGAAGAGAAATAAGATAAAATAGTGTGCTTGAGTGTACCCTCAAGCAAGAGAACTCTAACCCAAGGCAGTGGAAGACCATGGTGCAGAGGCTATGGCCCTACCCAAGAGAACAATGGTTTGATTTTGGAGTAGCCTTCGCCTAGAAGAGCTGCTTACCATAGCTAAAGAGTCTCCTCTACCCTTACCAAGAGGAAAGTGAAGTCCTGAATGTGTTCGAGATATTTAATCAGGGTTCTTTTGAGCATGAGATGTAATTGGTGGGGAAGACCATTAACGATGTGTTTATGACTAGTCTTTTAGACCTTTTGTTAGAGTAGTTTGACCTATTGGTACATATTCAGCAAAAAAGTGGGGGAATTATAGCCCTCTACGCCTCTACAGTGTTCAGGTGCTGCATTTTTTCTTTTGTTTGTCTCTAAGACATAGAATAGATTAATGTATTGCACTGATTACTTACTTCTGAAATGGAGATAATTCACTGAAATTATCAAGATCAATAATCTCTAGGTTTTGCCATGTGAGCCACGGGGTTCCGTAGTCCGTTTCATCTTTTAATACTGGTATACTGTTGTAATGATGAGTACCTGAAAAGATATCCAGGTTAGATATACAGTATATTTAATTGGGAAAAAAATGAGCAATAAGCATATCACTTCAACGACAGTGTAAATTCAAACATTTAAAATGAAAATAACAGAAATATATACTTGGTTGCATTTAGTTCTTATGTCTTAGTGACCTCAATAGACTCAATGAGAATAAATATGCATTGAAATTATTTTTTTGCTGGAGAGTAGGATACCTAGTTTGTTAGTTTCTTGATGATCCCAGATACGTTAGATTTTTGGAAAAGGAAAAAATTACTATACCAAAGGAAATATTGTCAAAACCTTCTAGATTGCCCCTATCCAAGGTTACAATCTAAACCTAAGGCCTGGTTTGTTTTTCATTAATCCCGAATTATCCTCCTCTCTAAATCTGACTTTCCGGACTCATCATGAAACAGAGCTTGGGGATCCCATGTTTCTGTATAAATATGATATGTTTGGAATATGATTGGAGTAATAGAGATTAGAGATTCCAAGGAACTCGTCTTTTACCATCAATCAAGAAGGCTTTTGGCATCGATGGAGTTAATTGCATCACTTTTTAGGACTAAAGAAACTTTGCACTGTTTTTTCATCATTTGCCTTTTTAATATATTTTGCCAAAAGATACATGTTAGCTTTATTCTCATTGTGGGTCCATTGATATCAGTAATAAGATGAAAGTACTAACTCTAACCAATTTTTTCACATTTCCTTTCATATCTATAATACTTATTCTATGACCATCATGTGTCACTTCAAGTTTAATGATAAATAGGACAGCAGGAAACTTGGGATTATCTTTCAACTTTATTTTACAGAATCCAACGTTTCGGGAATTCATTCCTATCATCATGGCTACATGAAAATGAAAATGTATTTACATTAGAAATTATTTAAATCCTACTATGTTTGCTTAAAGGCAAGTAGAATGATTCAAATGCTTAAAAAATAATTAATGTAAATTCTAATAGCTATATAAAAACCTGTGACTAATAGTCATCATTCACAATTGTATTACTAATTAAAACATGTGATAAAAGTAGAAATGGCAAAAGACCTTTGTGTGGTCAAATTTGCTTTCAAAATTCTTTGTTTTAAATTCTAGTTGATATTAGCACTAAAAAAAAAAAGGACCAAGAGGAGAGCGAAAAGTTAAAGTTATCGACAGTTAGGCAATATGTAATGGTGTGGAGGTACAGTTTATTAAATGTAAAGAGATTCTAAGAGAAGGTGCAAAAGGCGGTCCGATGTTTGGGAGAGTATTTCAAAATGGCTGCAGGGGTATGGGTTTTACTTGAATATGAATGATTCCTTATTGAAGAAAATTCTTTTGGTTTAGTATGAAATCAGTGTAATGAGTGATACCTAAAAGGAAATCGATGTATAGTTTCATATGATTGTCGGGTAGACCCAAAATATTTCCAAAATATCACAAAATATCATATTGGGCAGGTAATATTATAAAAAAGAAAGACTGCTTCAACTCCAGTAGAGTCCTTGAACCTGAAAGGTTTGTCAATATTTATTTTTTTCCTAATATAAACTTAAAACCATCATATGGGTTACATATTGACTAACTACAGTATCTATTACTATACTCAGCACTTGGTTTTAAATGGATCCCCCCCCCCCCCCACTGATGCCACATCTCCAAAGATAACTGGTTTCCGCCTTCTTTCTCCAATCCCGCTCCACCTTCTTACCCTTTGTCTCTTTCTGTTTTATATACTGTAAATTTTTGAATTTCCAAAATTATTCTAACCTTTGTTCCACTTCACCACTAGGGTAATGTTCAAGGTTTGTTTTCTGTATAGAGGTTTCTGTCATAGTAAAAGAGGCATCATATGAATGAAGGTCCTTCAGCTCTCATATGCCAGATGTTGCCGCTAACCATTCTTTGACGCCCACACACTCGCAATAAACTTTTCCACTACTTCAAGCCAGATATATGGCCACCTTCACAGCCAAGCTAAGGCAATTATCCATACTGCTAACATATATTTCTTGAGAGAAAAGGTAAATAGAGAATGAAAAAATTTTGAAAAGAAAGAGAGACAGAGAGTAAGGGGGAGGAGTTGAAAAGTGGGCCAGTGGATCTCTGGAGTTGTGGCATCAGCAGGTGATTCCGTTTAAAACCAGGTGTCGTCTTCTATTGGCCCTTTCTAGCTACATTGAGCATTACATCTCTCCTTCTCTGGTTGATCTGTTATTTTTTTCTGTGCATTAAATATTTCACATATTTTAACATCAGGTTTGGAAGTAAATCGTACCCTCATATTTGGTTTTTGCACTTTCTACTTTAATACAAGTATTTTTATTCGTATTATAATGTAAAAGTACTGCTGTTAGTTACAAGTTTTTATGAAGCTATTACTTTTATGTTAATTTATGTTGCTAAGTATTTTATATTTTTTGTCACTATACAAGCATTTTAAGCAAAAATTGTAAGATTTAATTAATTTCAAATGGAAGTACATTTTCATATTTTGATGTAGCCCTGATGGTTGGAATGGAATGAAAATGAGAAATGATATATATATATATATATATATATATATATATATATATATATATATATATATATATATACTGTATATATATATATATATATATATATATATATATATATATATATATATATATATATATATACACACACACATGTATGTATGTATGTGGATGGGTGTTTGTGTGTTTATTCGTATGTGGATACAAAGTTCTGAGTCATTTATATAGGGTTACTTCTGGTTTCATATTTTACAGCTAGATAATCAAAAGAAAAATCCGTAGATAACATCATGCTGCATTGGTGGGCAACTGCTGCGCATGACGAGCTACGCTTGTATCAAGCACTTTCTCACAACGCTTCTGACTGTGAATGAGGTCGGACAGGCTTTCCATCTCTTCTGCATCGCCTACTCTGTCATTATAGTGCTTGTGCTTATGTGTTTGACATTCTTTTTCACTTGTGTACTTCATTATTTGTGAGATAATGAGTGTGAGCTTTTCGACATTATGTAGAATACAATGCGTTCCTGGCCTGGCAGAAATGGTTGCCTGTGTGGTACATTCATGAGCCGGGTAGAAGTGGATCTCCACCCGGTTTATCAGTCGTGTCGAGGTAAAAGATGTTCTGTGAAATCTCCATGTGAGCTTTGTAAGAAATGGTCTTCCTCCCAGTCGGAAAGATATTGTTTTCGCTGTAAGAAACCATCTAAGAGAGATCATTCCCCTCCTTCGCCTTCTGATAGCAATTAGAAGAAGTGTAAGTTTGGTTTGGCAGCGAGCATCATCTCCCTACTTAGTTCATTGTGTCACAGAGTACGATGGCTGTATTTAAATTAACATTTTTTCATTTAGTTTCAATAACATGCAGTATGAGATTGATCCTATTCTTATTGCGGAGCCCCTGGCTACAATTGCTGTGCTCCCTGAGTTGGCTCCATTAGATGCTTCTATCCCTGATTACTGTTTTGCCTAGATCTCCCTCACCCTCTATGAGTGCATTGAGTGGAGATTTATGTTTATCAGATTATGCGGATAAGATGATCATCCTTTTAGAAGTGTCTCCCATCATAACAGTGTAAGCATCTCCTCGTTTCTGGAGGGACCTTAGAATTTAGCCTGTCATTTCCCTACCTGGACTGAGGCACCCTTATTGAATGACCCCTATTACCAGTCCCCAGATCGATTTAATGAGCAAGGCCTGCCTCATATGCCTAGGGCTCCTTGGCTGAGAACTCCTTTAAAGAGTTCCCCGAATGAATCAAGAGGTAGTAGGTAGTAGGTTGGCCAAGGCAACAGCCATCCATTGAGATACTATTGTACTGCTAGGGATTTATTGGGCCCTTTGACTGGCCAGATGTATTACAAAAAAATTGGGCTATAAATGCTATCCGTCAAAGTAGCCATTGTGGAACACGAGCTGATTTTGTCCATTTTGTCTTCCTTCCCAGTAAACGGCTTAAACTCAAGGTCCCCGGGCGGGGATCGATCTGCTGCCATGCGAATGCTAGGCAAACATGTTACCACTGTACTAGTTAGGAGACTAGGGTTTATATTTGACCAGAAAAAGGATGAAAGATAAATATATGTATTTTATAAGGATAGTTTTTAGAAGAGAGTTAACAACTGAAGAATCTATGCATACAACAAGAAATAAAAACATATTAGAAGTCTTCTTTGCCACTTTAGTGACACAGTGAATCTTACTCTTTAGCATCTTCACCAAAGCTATCCCAAACTTTTAGAGTAAAGGGAATGAAACCTTTCTCTGAAAGGTAGTGTTTGGCATATCCTGTCAAAAGTGTGAATTCTAATGCTTTTGGTATCTACGCATATGAGACACCAATGAAAGTTCCCTGTAGAAATAGAGGTTTTGGAAGATGCAGTTTGTAGTGTGTCACACAAAACAATGTTAGAATAAAGTTTTTAAAGTTAATCTTAATATTCTCTAGTTATACAATCATGTAAATATTGCTTCCACTTCTATTTGCAGGATTGGAAATATCAGTAGACCAAATTATGAGGCCTTTTTTAAGTAAATGACGTTGTGGCATTCTTTTGGGGACTGAATTACCCTCTCTTGACAACCATAGCCTGTTACCCAATCTTTTTCAGTATTAAAACCACACTGTATTGTCTAGTTGCTTTCAGTTATAGATTTAGCGTAAATAAGAGTTTAGGTTTCTCAAACTTTGAACTTACCTGGAGTT
Source organism: Palaemon carinicauda (assembly GCF_036898095.1). Lineage (NCBI taxonomy): Eukaryota > Metazoa > Arthropoda > Malacostraca > Decapoda > Palaemonidae > Palaemon > Palaemon carinicauda. Next base: position 205,826 of record NW_027168793.1, on the reverse strand, counting down.
GGCCAAAGTCCATGTGATCCTAAAGCAGCAAAAATTATAGGGTGATTTTCGTGCAAACGCAGAAGTTTTGGGTATTCCGGAAACATTGTAAGGCCTTCTCTTGTATCCTCAGATTGGTAACGGAAAACGTGATTGTGGTGGTCATAAGTGTAGAATGCACCAAAGTTATGAGATGCAATGTATAATTGTTTTGGCAGCCGTCCCTGAAAAATCAAACATTGTAAATACAGTAGTTTGAAGGTTTGACTATGTCCTCAGTTGGTACTAACTCTTAACTTTTTAGATATAAACACAAAACTTATCTTGATAATTAGGAGACAAAGACATGAAAAATATGTTGAATCTAGTTTAAAAACTTAGAAAAAAAAGATATAATTATAGTCAATTTCTTTTAATGACGCTCATTTGCACCGACTCGCAGCGGTGCCCTTTTAGCTTGGAAAAGTTTCCTGCTCTCTGATTGGTTAGAATTATCTTGTCCAACCAATCAGCGATCAGGGAACTTTTCCGAGCTAAAAGGGCATGCTGCGAGTCGGTGCAAATCTGCCTCGCTAAAAAAAAAATTGACTATAGTACATAAAAGTTTATTCTAGGTTTGTAATTGAGGAAGCAAAGCATAAAACCAGTCAAATCTATATCTGCCATTTTAGTAAAGAATTCATTTTATTGCAATCTTAATTTAACAAACCTTCTCCCCATTGAGAATAATGTAATATAACTGTCTTGGGTTAGAGTTCTCTCGCTTGAGGGTACACTCGGGCACACTGTTCTGTCTAATTTATCTTCCTCTTGCTTTTTTAAAGTATTTATAGTTTATATTGGAATTATTTATTTTAATGTTACAGTCCTTAAAATGTTTTATTTTTCCTTGTTTCCTTTCCTCACTGGGCTATTTTTCCTGTTTGGACCCCTGGGCTTAGAGCATTCTGCTTTTCCAACTAATAATAATAATAATAATAATAATAATAATGATAATAATAATAATAATAATAATAATATTAGAAAGTGACATAGAAAATATAAATTTTGTGAGCTGATGTCAATTGTAAATAGTCAGTATTAGATAATATTTATTCTAAAACATTACCATCAGTGACCACAAATGTTATGATTCCAAACAATTACAAATCATTCATTCATTCGGCATTGTAATATATCAAAACACTCCTGGTTAGCCTTGAAAGACTTAGTATTATTATCATCACTCAATCCTAGATGGTTTTTATAATGTCTGAATGGAGTTGCCTAGCCTTTTAACAATATTGCCTCTGAAATGCTATAACCTACTAACTGCCTTTGGTTGATCCAGATTGATGGCAATTTGTCCATTTTCTGAATTGATTTAGTTCTTTGTTTTGAAACTCATGTAACTCCTTTATTGACATTTTATTTTTCAGTAATTATCTTGGAAATCGGAGATTTGGGGTAACCCCACTGCCTAAAATGTGACACTTGCACACCACGTGCTAACTTTGCAATGATCTCTTTCCTAATTTCTATTGTATGTCTCATAATTTTTCTTTTTGCCTTACCAGTGATACTAACCTTCTTATGCCCCATTGTGTATAGAGAGAACAATGCTTGGCTGATGTACACTGAGAGTAAGCTACACTTTAAGTGAGCATACAGCAGCAAGAAATTTGTCTGGCCAGTCATTATGTGGCTGGCAATACCCATCTGAGTTATATAGGTTTTAGCGGCCAATTCCAGTGTCCACATGCATAATTAACCCTCATATGTATTATTAAAGCCATGAAAACTAGACTCATTGTACCTTTAGAAGCAGGTTTCTTCTTTGTGTGGATGAATCACTAATGGCTAAGTGCTACGTCACTTTCATACATGCACACTCACACACACACACACACACACACATATATATATATATATATATATATATATATATATATATATATATACATATATATATATATATATATATATATATATATATATTTATATATATACATATATATATGTGTATATATATATATATATATATATATATATATATATATATATATATATATATATATATATATATATATATATATATATTTATATATATATATATATATATATATATATATATATATATATATATATATATATATATATATATATATATTTATATATATACATATATATATGTATATATATATATATATATATATATATATATATATATATATATATATATATATGTGTGTGTGTGTGTGTGTGTATTGGGAACCTCCGCAATACGCTGTGGTTACATGCAAACTATTCCATAAGGTAACATTGCTCAATTGACCTCTCGTATCTAATTGTGCGGTTGAAAATGGCCTGTATATACCAGGCCTAGGCATAAAGACTATGAGTCTCTTCAATTTCAGGTTGAGATATAGTAGGGAAAGGAAGGATAATGACATGGTAGTTGCAAATCAGGGAGTATTGTGAGTATAATACTGTATTGCAAATAGTAAAGTCAAATTAGTCTTTTGTTATAGAATTTGGATGTCTAAAATGGCAACTCACATAAAAATAGAATTTAAATGCACATACCATGTGCCATTCAAAATTTGTACACCAAGAAAGGAGGTGGACCTCAGAACTGAGGTTTGATCAACATCAGAGGACTCTGTCATTCTTCATGTAAAAGACTAAAATAAATAATACATTAGAATAATTCCAAATTGCCTTACGATCTTTAAGTTTACAGTCATGCATTATTTACATTGAGCATTATGTAGATCAAGAAAATTTGACAACCGAGGATTGCCCATAACATTCAGTAGTATTAGAGGAAAAAGCAGGTTTTTTTAGATAAAATAGTTTTAGATTTCATCTCTTCAGACATGAATATCACACAAGTTTCTAAGGAAGTCCCCAATCATTATGGAGATATGTCTAAACCAGAATGCAAAAACACTACCATCCACAAAATTGCATAATTTCATGAAAATGTAGTTGATGAAAAATTATTCAAAAAATCGCCAAGAGATGCTAAAAAGGTGTAAAAGAAAGGTTAAACAGAAACTTCAATTTAAAAAGAAATGCATAAAATGAGATTGTTTACTAACTTCATTGAAGTGAAAAAGTGAAAAGGAAGTTTTAAGAGATGGTGGTTGCTACCTTACTGATGGTGTTTATCATTCTATTTAGACAGTCAGCAGTTGTATATTAACACAGTCAGTATGAGGCCTTGAAATTGAGGAAATTCCTGTCAAGTCTTAATAGTTCACTTCCAGTTGTTTAAGGGCAATAAATCCTAAGTTTTAGAAATCAGTATATGATGATTTGTATGAAAATGCAATGAAGACATACAGGGTAGCATGTATTGTGTGAAGGCATTTGTGAACGTATTGTACTTATTCTGTGTAACTCTTGATTATTTCAAGATTAAAGATTACATAGAGCAGAGGTGCTTGCATGCAAAATGGCAATTTTCTGGTTTGAATCTTGACACTAACAGCATCATTGGGTGATTATTATTATCATTATTATTATAATAATAATGATAATGATGATGATAATCACCCAATGATGTTGTTAGTGTCAAGATTCACTCAATCCTATTATTATTATTAACTGCTAAGCTACAACCCTAGTTGGAAAAGCAGAATGCTATAAGCCCAGGGACCCCAACAGGGAAAATGGGCCTGTGAGGAAAGGAAAAAAGGAAAAAATAAACATTTTAGAATAACATAAAATAAATGTCTCCTGTATAAACTATAAAAACTTTAACAAAACAAGAGGAAGAGAAATTAGATAGAACAGTGTGCCCAAGTGTGCCCTCAAGCAAGAGAACTCTAACCCAAGATAGTGGAAGACCATGGTACAGAGGCTATGGCACTACCCAAGACAAGAGAACAATGATTTGATTTTGGAGTGTCCTTCTCCTAGAAGAACTGCTTACCATAGCTAAAGAGTCTCTTCTACCCTTACCAAGAGGAAAGTAGCCACTGAACAATTACAGTGCAGAAGTTAACCCCTTAGTGAAGAATTGTTTGGTATCTCAGTGTTGTCAGGTGTATGAGGACAGAAGAGAATCTGTAAAAATATATGCCAGACTATTCGGTGTATGTGTAGGCAAAGGGAAAGTGAACCGTAACCAGAGAGAAGGATCCAAGGTACTGTCTGGCCAGTCAAAGGACCCCATAACTCTCTAGCGAGAGAAAATACAGTTATGCTTAATTCGAAATGGATTTGTAAAATAAGTTGTGCAAGATATGTTGCGTGAATGTTCATAATGCAATGTTCTAAAGATAAGGCACATGGCAGTAAAAAAAAGTGATTCAAAAGATGGAGCTAACTTTTTTAATGCTTGATAATATGGAGGAATTTGATTTTGTATAAGGAAGTATTTCAAGAAATGTGTAAACACCTTACCTCAAATTTAATGGTAATATGCTCCCAGTCTCCAACGTGATTGCCCATATAGATTTCTTCTCCATAACATTCACCACCTAATGTAGGCTGTAAAATTCTTCCCAGAAAAAATAATGTAGTTGTACAAATTTTTTTGCCTTTATTGTAAGGATAAAACAGCCAGTATGTTACACTAAATTGTTGGGATTGTTCACTAAATTTATTTTGTTGCTTTGCTTTCCTGTGAAATCCAAACGTATTATTAAGTTTCTTTGATGATGATGACACTCCTTCAAGATCTCTTGGATCTTCACTTTCAGATTGAACATTTGTGTTAAGGGCAGTACCATTACCTCTTCCAGATTCGCTTGATAATGGGCTTGTTTTCAAGGCTGTAATTTCTCTCTCCGGAAATGTGTTGTTTATCTCTTGGTAATTTACCTCTGGAATACTTTCAAATATATCAGTGTTATCTATTGTACTTATATTGTGCCCCTGACCTTGGCTTCCAGTGGCATTTGAAAAATGTTCTAGCTTTGTTTGACTATTTTCTTCGATAATAACACTAATGTTATTCATGGCAGTATAATTTTGATTATATGCAAGTGGAGGATAATCTTTTGTTTCATCTTCTTGAACGTCAAGAACTCCGGGGACTAAGGTGTAATGTGAAATACTGCTTTCTGAAGTATTCTGTGTAATGTCTATATTATCTTCTATTCCCGCATCACTTAGGGATTCTTGGTAGTTGATGTTTCCGTCAGATGAAAGTTTTTTTCCCGTCTTCCTAGGTGCACATATGTTTATCGTCGCATATGTTGGTGGTATGTGTTCTTTTCCTGGCTTCTTTCCATACATGAATTGTGGAAGGGGACAGCTTTTGCATTCTGAAACACAGTGTGTGCGAATTAAAATTATTGCTGAAAAATTATAAAGACAATATTTATTTGAAGCAGAAAATTATGTTAAGTCATTCAGAGTAATTATTTCTTTTTTTCTTAAAGATCAACCATTAATGTTAATATTGTATTACAAAAATGCATGCACAATCCAATGTTTAACATTAACAAAACAAATTGATAAAGAAACAGATATTGGGGCACAGGTTTTCCTATGTTAATGCCAAGTTGAGATAAAACAAAGACTTATTTTATTCTTTTTCATTATTAGATGATAAAATTCATAAAGTAAATAATCTGAATTTTTGTTATATCATTGCATGAATATGCTGTTGCTCGTTTAAGTGCATTGGGAGTGGGCTTTTCACATATAATACTCTTAATCTTTAGTCTGAGTCTTAGTGGCTTTCTATATGGTCAAGAATTAGAATACAGTACAGTATAGAATTCCTATTACATCCAGCTAGTGGGGATAAATACTGATTTCAAAGTACAGCAGCACAGTATAACAGGTGATTTTAAATTTACAAGTATCTGCCTTGATCACACTATATGAATGACTGTTTCTACTCTCAAGTAAAGGAAAAAAAAAACCCTGGAACCAGGAAGTTTATCTCTATGGTACTTCAACACAACCAATTAAAGTGGTTGTTGAAGTTCCCTATTGAATTTAACCATATGATAGATTACCAAATGAGACTTCCAGTACAGCAGTACTTCATTTTATAAGTTTAATCCAGTTTGGGAGTGACCTCCCAACCCAAATTACTCTTAAACTAAGACAAGACTTCTCATAAGAAATAATGGAAGTTCACAAGTTGTGTTCCACACCTCCATAAATACGCATATACACTCATTTTTAAAGGTGTGTAATGTTATTTTTAAGGAACAAATTATAAGCCCTAACATCATAAATGAATACAAATTAATAAATCCCTATAGAAAGTAGCAATATTGACAAATTAACTCGCACTTTACCCTTGAGAAGTCATGGCTGACATGAGGGAGACGAGAGGAGGAGGACAAGGAAGAGGGGTTTTAATCTTTGGAGAAAGAATCTCCTTCCATGAAAACTTTATGCTGAGTTCTTTCAATTAAACAGAATTCATTATCACTAGCTGCATCACGTGATTTACGCTTGCTGGATACTTGGTTGTCTTTGTTTTACACTTTTTTTACAGGGAGCCTATATAGAGTCGACTGTTTGTTCTTTTCTTTAAAATGTCATGGATATGCAACATCACATTGTTGGTATTAGATAAATTCGCTACTCACCTTGACAACTTTACAACACAGCACCAAATGCATTTATGATGAACAAATGTGATGACAACTCAACAAAAAACATGCTGTCACAACTGTACCCCCAAAAAAAAACCGGTTCCAAAGATGCTCGTGAGAGGTACTTTTACTAGTACTTGTGGGAGAGTGTAAGAGGTAGGCTCTGATCAAGTAGGGGCTGCTCATGAGCATAGCAAGTGCAAACTTAATATTAGTGGAGTCTTATCAAATAAATTCCCATTGAGCAATGGAGTACTCCAAGGGAATGTGTTGTCACCTTTGTTGTTTATCCTCATTTTGTAATACAAAAACAAAATGTGATTTAAAAGCCTATGTGCACTGTGCGAATGGCATATGTGTGCATGTGCTAATCTCGTTAGTACTAGTACAAAAAATGGACATAGGGAGGGAAATTTTTGCTCTCCGACCGATATAATGCTCGTAAACTGATTTGAAATTTTATGCTCATAAACCGAGGTTTAACTGTATTTTAATGCAGTTTCATAGTTATGATCCCCTTACATGTGTCCACACTGATAACTTTAATAAAAATATATGCAAAATACAAGTGTGAAAATTACTTTCTAAGTAAAATATAAATGGCAAGAAAAATGAAAAAGGTTATACACTTGCATTTAAGAAATTGATGAATATGTTAAGAATTAATTCAAAGAAAGCCAGTGAATTCCTTAATATTTTTGGTGAGTTATTTAGTGGATTCACAAAGATAAAACAGCGAATACAAGAGATCATTTACAACTATATTAAATTGAATGTGTCCCAACTGAAAAGTCAAAGGCAATTATTACACAAGGGTTTGAAAGTTCACTTGTTTAAAAGTATCAGTCTCCTGAAACGAACTCACCTCCAAAGAGAGCTATTTGAACAAACTATATAATAAGACACAAATACAAGGGTGAAAAAAAAAAACAAAAGCAATAGTAATTTCAGGAATGTTTACAGGATAGCTTTCACAGCTATTTAAAAAAGGATGGAAGAGATTTAAATAAATAAATTTCTAAGCCCTTAGTATAATAATAGTCTTGGGTTTTCTCCTTCAGCACTGTCTTGTATATGCTGATATAACCGAATACTCTCTTGTATTTTGTGTTATATAACTGTGGAAAATAATATCATTATGACTTCTTTTATTTCCAAGTTACGTAAGGAAATAAGGGGTCTGAGTGTATTTAAAGAGGAAAGCAAATAGTTTCTTATCTTTAACATCCCGTGCAAATGCCACTGGTTAGTATTGATAGGTAAGGCTTAGTAATGGTGTTGAGACATAGTTTACTTCTAAAGTAAATATAATAGAATATAATTTTAGTAGTGTTGATGACTTTACATGACGTTCACCTACCTACATACATTTTAATTTTGTTGGATGGAGGTAAACCTTACCTAGACAAAAAAGGGAAAATCTGTGTTATATTTACTAAGCCGTTGCAATTTTTGGCTTTGGAATTTTAAGAAATCCATCCTCATTTCATTACAAGAAGCCAACTCCAAGAAATTCATCCTCAGCTACATTATAAGAAGCCATTATATAGTATATGTATCCCAACTCTTAAATCCATCTTCACCTGCTTTATAATGAAAAGCTTTTATATACATATTCCAACTCCAAGAAACCTGATCTCACCTGCATTATAAGAAGCCATCATATGTGTATCCCAACTCCTTCGTCCTTTGGGAAGTGGTGGTAATGTGATTTCTGTTTCTCCATTATCTATAACCAGAAATTCTCCTTTTCCATATTTGCTGGAAATATTAATTTTATAAGTGTTAGATATTTCTAATATTTGCTTACATAATTTTCATTTACATACGAAAGACCAGTGGAACTTATAGATGGCTTTCCAATTTGGGTACATAAACAATGTCTGGAAAAGGGTTGTAATTAAGAAACCAAGTAATAACTAAATACTGTAATCCATTTCTTACAAGACTAAGATTTTCTCTCTCTCTCTCTCTCTCTCTCTCTCTCTCTCTCTCTCTCTCTCTCTCTCTCTCTCTCTCTCTCTCTCTCTCTCTGGTGAAGGACTAAAGAGCAATTATAAATCTGGGGACTTACGGGTGTTTAATTATAATGTTTATTGCATTTGTGAAAAAAAGTTTGGACATGAGGGTGGTAATGTAGCTAATAATGATAAAGAATTGAAATCAATGATATACAGTGAACCATCCTTATCTGTAGGTATTAAAGCCATAGTCCTTTGTTGATAGTAAATTTTGTAGAAAACAGGATGTTAAAATATATTTATGATTTTAGTAATTCTAAAAACCTTTTGAAGTATAATAAAGGGATTTTGACGAAGGAAAAATCTATTTCTTGGGAGAGACCTGTGTCGCCCAGTGAAAAAGTCCTTCTTGTCACTTTTCTGATATAAATAACTTCCAAATATACCAGAGAAAGTTAAAGTATGGAATGCAGAGGTTACTACCCTCGCGCGAGCACCCCTAAGGGCGTCGTGTATAAAGAAAGGGCGTGTGAAAACCACTATTCACAGGTCGTCTTCCATTTAGAGTATTCCTTCGTCAATATACACGAGGGGTGAGCCGCAACAGCCGCATCAACCTGAGCCACCCCACCGACGCCCGACACCAGCGCCATCTGACATCCTTCTGTATGGATTTCAAAATTGGCTTGGACAGGAAAGGGAAGGGAGAAACAGGGAAGGGTTTCACCGGGCGACACAGGTCTCTCCCCAGAAATAGATTTTTCCTTCGTCAAAATCCCTTTTCTGGGTCGACCTGTGTTCGCCGGTGAAAATTTACAAGAGAATGCCTTCCAAGCCCATGAGTATCAATTAAAGAGGTAAATGAAAACATCTTAATGCGTGTAAAAGGTTTACTGAAATAATATTGGAAATGGTTGAGTACAATCTCGACATAGAAAAACCAAAGATTTCTTAAGAATAAAGTTGTTAAATATCTAGGAGTAATGAATAAATATCTTAGGAGTAAAGATTATATACATTAATAAACAATACAACATAAGAGTGAACATCGTTCATAATTGACATATCAAAGCATGATACTAGGGGAGCTGAATCCGTTCCACCGAGGTGAGAGGCATCGTGGTGAGAGTGGCAGGTAGAAGGGAGAAGAAAGAGAGTTGGACGAAAAATGAAATTAGAAGGAACAGGGAGACTAATCTGGGGAGATGATACTCCCAGCTGCAATGGTAGAAAATTTTAGGGCTTGTATGTTCTTTAGATAGTGGCATTTAAAGATCATAGGAGATTTCCAACCTGTATACTTTTTAAGATCATTAAAATTCATGTTTTGAAAGTAGTTAATTGAGGTGGCTACTCCCCGAATATCGTGTGCATGAGGAAAGGATTCCGGGTTAGCCTGTTTGATGAAGTAAAGTATTTGCTGTCTAATACCTTGAATGGAGATAGTACCCCCTTGTTCCCTGATGAACAAGGGACCGGAGGAACGTGTGGTAGATCTAGCTAAAAAAGCCCTAAGAGTCACTACTGGACATAGAGAAGCATCTTGTGGAAGAGGGATAATCTTCCAAGGAGACCATCTGTTTTGAGGGTCTTCATTTTTAGCTAGGAAACTTCTATCCGGGGAGAGCAGTACTTCTCCTGACGGGAGGAAATCTAGGTTCTCAGGATTACGGGAGAGAGCTGCTAATTCTGAAATTCTGGCACCTGAGGCCATGGCTGTAAGAAATAGGGTCTTTCTAAGTAGCGAAATGTACGAGCAGGATTCGTTATTGGTTTCTGATGCCAATTTCAAAACATCGTTTAGAAACCATGAGACCTTTTGTGGACGGATATCATTATTATTGCGTAGTTTGTGCAATACTTTCATTAGAAGATTCACTGGTGGAAATAGGTAAATCTTCCAAGCTGACTTGATGTTGGTTAAAGTGCTAACTGTTAGACCTTTGCCAAATAGGAACCTCAAGAAAGAGATGGCTATATTCGGAGACATACGAGCATGGTCTGAACCCTTAGGGAATCTGCTAGTTGTTAATGGCCGAATCATATTGGCGAATTGCCGAGTCCCTTTTGTCTGAATCGGTGAAGAGATCGTTTCCCGGTTCAATGTTCGCGTCTCTACGATCTGCAAACTTCCTGTAGTCCACAAAGTTAGAGTTTTGGCTATCCTTGAGTAATCTGACACAGTGAGTTTTGGATTACTTGAGTCAGTTTGGGGAACGGAATCCGGAAGGGACGGAGTTTCAACTCGAGGAGGAGAGGAAACCACTGTTCTTGGCCAGTGAGGTGGTACTAAAGCCACTGCCCCCCGGAAGGGGCGTAGTTTGTGTAAAAGTCTCATTAGAAGATTCACTGGGGGAAATAGATAAACCTTCTTCTAATGGTTCCTGAGTATCCACCGGAATGAAATTATGTCTAGAGACCATTCCGACTCCAGTGGTTTCGTCCTGGCTAGTGAGTCCACTCTCACATTCTGGACTCCTGCTAGGTGAGTTACTGACAGGAACCAGTTCTTTTCTGTTGGCCAGGCGAAGATAGTGACCAGGATCCGATTCAGGTTGGGTGACTTGGATCCTCCCCTGTTGACGCCGTGTACTACGTCTGTTCTGTCTGACACTACAGTACTCTGATGTGGCTCGACCTCGGAGGAGAGAGTCTCCTCAGGGTCAAGAACACTGCCATGGCTTCGAGAACATTGGTATGGGACTGTTTCATGGCTGGTGACCAAGAGCCCTGAAACATCTGATGTTCAGAGTAATCCCCCCATCCACTTAGAGGCGCGGCTGCATGGATGTCACTTGTGGAGGTGGGAATTGTAGGGGAACCGATTGGAGAGGTTCTTCGGTTCGGACCATGGGCGTAGTCTCATTTTCAAGACAGAGGGGATCTTCGAGACCTAGTCTCTTAAAGGTACTGTAGCTTTCTTTCTCCAAACTCGACTGATGCCTTTGAGTTTGGATTTTAATAGGAGACCCGTTATTGGAGTGAATTGGGGAAGACCGATGATACTTTCTAAGGTTCTTTTGGGTACCTGTTTGTGTTTGAGAAAATTCTCGATCTTGGAAGCTATTCCTCTTACCTTTTTGGAAGGGAGAGACAATGTGTGCTTCGAAAGGTCGCACTGAATGTCTAACCAATCTAAGTGGCCTGATGGTTGCAGGCGAAACTTTTGGAGATTGACCCGAAATCACAGGTTGTCGAGAAATCGAAGTACTTCCTTTGTAGCTCTGTTGCCTTCTATGGCCGACCGGGCCCAAATGAGCCAACCATCCAGATAAGCAATGATCTGTATCTCTTGATTCCTGAGTTGTTCTAGCACTGTCTCCCAGTTCCGTGAATATCCTGGGATCAATGTTGAGGCCGAAGGACATGTCTTGAGCGCAAAGGCTTTCCTGCCTAGGCGGAAACCCAGATAAGGAGAGAAGTTTCAAGCTATAGGCACATGATAATAGTCGTCGGTAAGATCGACAGAGGTGGTGACGCCCCCACAGGGAAGTAAGGTCCGTACCTGAGAGATGGACAACATCCGGAACTTGTCGCAGAGAATGTAAGAGTTTAGCTTTGACAAGTCCCGGTCCACTCTCAATGCCGACAAGCCTTTCTCCGGAATTGTGAACAGGCGGCCTTGGAACTTCAGTGATCGGTCCCGTTTGATTGCTTTCTTCTTGAGTAACTCTGTGGTGTACTCTTTCAGGATGGGAGTGGATTTCTGGGAGAGGGTCACTGGTGGAGGAGGAGGACCTTGTGGCCATTTCCACTTCAAACCTTTAGGGATTATGCTATGAGCCCACGGACCGAAGGTCCAATGGTCTTGAAAGAGGTAAAGTCTCTCCCCTACTGGGACTACCTCGTTGTGAGGGAGTGAACCTAGGGGGATCCGGATGCATAGTCGACGAATCAGAGGAAGACTGTGATGTCGAGTGGGTAACTGACTATTGATGGCAGTGACCCCGGTTCGTTTTGTAGAGAGCAACTCTCTGCTTCTTCTTGAAGAAAGCTTGCTTTTGGTCTTCGACCTTCTTTCTGGCAGTGAGGCCCCATCTTTCTTGGAATTTTGGGTTGCTCTCGTATCATTTTGTAGAACCTTGTTCACCTCCTCCTGAGGGAAGAGGGTTTTACCTCATCAGGAGGAACTATCAGCCTGCTCGATTCCTGTCTGATAGAGGCCTCAGACAGAACGTATTTCCCACAACTAACCCGATCAGACCACCAAACGTGTAGGTCGAATTGGAAGGGCAGAGATTGGTTCTTCCTGAATATCCGAAACAAAGTCTCAGTGGGATAAATCGAGGCTAGGGTCTCCCCGAGGTGGGGTCCGGCTCTTTAAGAGCCGGTATGGCCGAACCTTCTTTGTCAGTTTGAATAGTAAGACCTGTCCATTTATCCTTAATAGGCAAGGCAACAATGAGAGCATCTGTGTGGGGTGAGCTTGGAATTAACGTAACCCCCCAGACCGACAACATCCTGGTCCAGACAGATCGGGCCTGCCCTTTAGGAAATAATACCGTTACCTTCGGTACCTTGTCTAACCTAACCAAGGCATGCTCTTTCAATCGAACGAATCCGTTGAATGGGAATTCTAGTACCTGAGAGTAAATTCTAGGTCCCCCAGAGGGCGGACGTCTATGTCATCCAGAGTTATGGTACCATCTATATATGGAACATGTCAGGCAAATATCTATGTGTTGTTTTTATCGAAGGAGGTTACTTCGATATGCCTGGGGCTGTAGGGGGAGTCATCCGAGTTCCTGAACGGATCCGACTCACCACCATATCTTTGAGCTCCGTCATAGCCCCTTGGCTTTCCCTAGAATGTGTTGCTTTTAGCAGTCACAGATTTATGCAAGGTAACATGAACATCAGGATCCTTTGAGGGTCCTAGGTCGGTGTCGCAGGTAATTGCAAAGCTGAAGGCTCAAAACTCATCTCCACCTTCCTGCCCGTCCATGGGGTCGACGTCCAACCTTAGAGAGGACACTCCGAGGAGATAGGGACCTCTAGATGGAGCATTCCTTCCAAACCTTGATACCCAAGGGCGGAGAGCCTCTCTTGCAGGCCGGAGAGAATCATCATCAGCCTGAAAGAAGTGAGGGGATTAGTGATGAAGGAGAAGACCGTTCTCCTCAATAAGCAATGCATACATTAATCCGGATCAAATTAAATCATCGCCAAAGGATACCAAAAGGAAACATATTAGAACCAACTTACATCATGGGTCCGGAGTAGCGAGGACAGCTCGTAGCAGAGCGTGCATGACTCCGGGAACCATAACATGTAGGCGGACCTTCTGTAAAAGAAAGGGGACATAAGTCTGGATGTTCCTTGAAACTTTGGTTAGTGATCATATTCACAGGCTGGGATCAGCCGTATAGCTAATAAAATGCCTATATTTATGCATATATTTAATTCTATCTATGTATTTCGTGTTCAAAATAGAAATAAATTAATTATGCCTATATTTATGCATATATTTAATTCTAACTATGCATAAATGTGGATAAATATCCATACAACATCATGTTCAAAAATAGAAATAAATTAATTTTGCCTATATTTATGCATATATTTAATTCTAACTATGTATAAATATGGATAAATATCCATACAAAATCGTGTTCAAATAGCAATAAATTTCCACTCAGTACTTGGAACCGAACGCTAGCCCCTTCTAATGAAAAGCCAGGTCGAAACCAACCATGCCATGAGAGGCTATCTACTGTTCCTTGAGACTCTGGTCAGTGAAGAGATGAATCAATAGAATACTAATATCCAGTAACCACATAACATGTAACTATAACCTCATCGGTAAAATAAAGTTAACCCCGGTTCTGAACGTCTGAGTCAGGGGTGGCCAACCTATGGCGCATGCGCCAACAGTGGCGCATTTCATGATTACAAGTGACGCACTATACCCCAAGATAGTAAATTGAATGACTTTTCTTTAAAATTGCTAATTATGTTCATATATTTTCATTAGGACTTTCAAGAATAGCTAGTGAATATTACCAACGCAAATTCAAAGTGTCAGTAAAGTAAGTACAGTTCACTTTGTATTCATGTTAAATCCTTTCCTTTACAGCTAAAACCAAAGATTGGCCACCCGTGGTCTGAGTGATCTCTGTTTCCACCAGAGATCCGGTAAGAAAGGTCCGTCACAGTGAAAACGTGAACATCAGAGGAAATCTAATATTAACCTCAATGCTGAATGCCTGTACGATATCCGGTTAAGCCGGAGATTCGATGAAAAGGACCGTAATAACGATATTGTGATTATTCATGAAAAAGGGGTTCATACCCTGGTTTCTTATCGTCTGATTGATCAAAAAGCTAACACCTTAATATATTAAGAAATTATATTAATAATCAGTAACCACGTAACATGAAAATATAATCTTCATCGGTATCACATTGTTAACTCCAGTTCTGAACATCTGCTTGATCTCTGTTTGTACCGGAGACCCGTGGACAAAGGTCCGTCATCGTGATATCGTGACCGTCATCGGTACGATAACATTAACCTCAATCCTGAATGTCTGTGTTATCTCCAGTGAAGCCGGAGATTCGATGAAAAAAGGGGCCGTAATAGTGTAATTGTGATCAAACATGACAAAGGTTCGTGTGCAAAAGGCCTCAGCCGGAGTCTGAGTGCCGGATTTCACCGTTGCACTCCAAATATCTGACTAGTTCTCACCTAATGAGTATCCATTATAGCGGAGTATAACTCAAGGCGGAGCTAAGGGTGTCGGCATAAAACGACCCCAATTAATGACTCATACACTAACGTAACCTCTTAATAGTGCTAGCTATATTAACAGTAACTACATCAATAAAACGTGTATAACATTAAACGTAATATCATCAACTCGGATAATAAGAGAAGGCATGAATAACTCGTGATCGTAAATAAACGGAAAACGGGAAATCCACCCCTCTTACTCGAGCTAATAAAGAAAACGAGAGAAGGCGTAACTCGTATCTGTAGAACTGGAAACGAGCACTCTATGCTCTCGCTCTCAGGGTTACATAATAAAAAACCAACATCACACAATAATATGATAAGAAAAATAAAAAATTTATTGCTTTTTTCTTAGTAATTGTAATAACCATGAAAGAAGAATAACGACAACGTAACAATAAACAAAGATTTAGTCTAAATCGCGCATCCTGAGGCGAGTACAACACTAACAAAGACTAAATCGCTATTCTTCGTAGGTCCAAATTGGACTTGCTAGCAAATAAATACCATAGTAAAAACTAATAATAAATAATGATACTAAATTGGTCATAAAACGTAAATGATATAACCTAGATGACAGAGTACCAGATGGGCAATAATAACTTGAAAATTTACCGAAGCGAACACAACCCAAAATGGCTGCCGATACCGCGGCAGACCAATCGCTTCCAAAAAAACCACCATACTGGAAACAGAACAAATGCCCGGTACTGCAATAAGCTGTCAAAACAAACTATGGAACTTAACATTGGTAAAGGTGAAGTAGCAACGTCAGTCATGTTGAATTAACGACAAACACTTCGAAAAAACACTGGGCAAGAAAAAAACTCGTCTTTGCGGGCAAGTCCAAATCAGAAGGATGTCAGATGGCGCTGGTGTCGAGCGTCGATGGGGTGGCTCAGGTTGGTGCGGTTGAGACCGCTGTTGCGGCTCACCCCTCATGTATATTGACGAAGGAATACAGTGAACCCTCGCTACTTCGCGGTTCGACCATCGCGGATTCACCACTTCGCGGATTTTTTTCATAACCCATGTCTATACATATATTGCGGATTTTCCGGAAATATCGAAAATACCGCGATGTGACCGATGGTGCGAGATTGGAGAAAGTAAGGAAAATTGAATCATGATTGATTTTCAATATAAATGAAACTTTGAGGAGCAACAAAGATATCATTTGTTAGAGAGATAGAGAGAGGTAAGGAATGGGAGGTAGTGAAAAGTAGCCCACAGAGAGAGAGAGAGAGAGAGAGAGAGAGAGAGAGAGAGAGAGAGAGAGAGAGAGAGAGAGAGAGAGAGAGATAGAGGGGGGTTTAAATGTAATAAACAAAAAAATTTGATAGGTTATAACACATTGGTGCTTATGTAATATCAACTGTATACTGTAGACGGTTTGAATAAGTTAAGAAATGGTATAAATGATACTTTGTTAGTGTATTCGTACACACTCAAGAGCGGCAGCTAGATGACAGCTGATCTAATCACAGCCAAAAGTAAAAAAAAAAAAAGTCAACAATACTCGATTTTTAAAACACACCCGAAATTTAAAAACAAAAGTACAAGCTTTCTTAATGTGCAATTAACTATTTAAAGAGTGGCAATTTTCTAGAATAAAATGATATTTCCCAAAAAATAGTGGTTTGCTGATGAAATCGGATGCCCTATTTTTAGCTATGATTGAAATGGATGTAGACTCGGCCTAATTATTTCGTTTCGTATTTAATTGACACTAAGAAAACTAATTTTAGTTTCTTCATCTAAATGTAAGTATTGTATAACACGAAGAGAGAGAGAGAGAGAGAGAGAGAGAGAGAGAGAGAGAGAGAGAGAGAGAGAGAGAGAGAGAGAGAGAATGAATCAGCTGTTGTAATCAAATGGCGTGTTTTTGTTTCGTGAGAATTTCATCACCACGACTTTAACAACAACATACTGTACTGAACTTTACAGTATTATACAGACTACTGTAATATGATAAAGTAAAATATTTGTAATCTATTTTATATGAAATGGGGCTATTTTTGTTTTGTTTAAAATTTACATTTACGTATGTAAAAACAACTCTCTCTCTCTCTCTCTCTCTCTCTCTCTCTCTCTCTCTCTCTCTCTCTCTCTCTCTCTCTCTCTCTCGTAGATTGTTTTCCTGCTTTGCTACGTATGTATGATTTTATATAGATACGGTAAATAATATTTGTAATAACATATTTTATAAAAGCTTTTACTGTAATATCATTATTTATCACTTTCATCATGCGGGTTAAATTCCTTAGTTTGTTTACTGAGCGTACTTTATGACGCCGTCGTTTCAGGCGGCGTCATAAAGAAAAAAATTTCATTTGGAAGTCCTAAGAAAAATTAAGTAAAACATTAGTAATAACCAAATCAACATACTGTACTGAATAATCAATATAATTGATGCAAAAACTAACCTATAAACAGATGTGTAAATGCGTCTGTTTCTTCATTAGGATCAGAGATAAACGTAAACAAAACATTGGTTGCCATTTTTTATCGTGCTTTTTGGCGTGTTTAGGAAACGCCTTTAATATTTGTGCCTGTTTTAGTTTAGGGTACTGTATTACATGCATTAAGTGTTCTGTACATTAAAGGGTAGTTTGTTAACAGTACTACGTACAAGGGAAGGTTTTAAAAGTCTGAATATACATGTTAAATAAATAGGTAAATATGGTGTTACTACTTCGCGGATTTTCACCTATCGCGGCCGCGTCTGGAACCTATCTACTGCGATAAACGAGGGTTCACTGTACTCTAAATGGAAGACGACCTGTGAATAGTGGCTTTCACACGCCCTTTCTTTATACACGACGCCCTTAGGGGTGCTCGCGCGAGGGTAGTAACCTCTGCATTCCATACTTTAACTTTCTCTGGTATATTTGGAAGTTATTTATATCAGAAAAGTGACAAGAAGGACTTTTTCACCGGCGTACACAGGTCGACCCAGAAATACTGTATATGAACATTACAGTCCCCCTTAATGAGATAATGTCTCGACGTAGTTGCTTGGCTTCAGCATAGAACATTATGTTCCATGTTGATGCTTTGTGGCAGGCAAGAGGGCTCTCAAACTGGGGAATTGGTGTTTCTTTCATTACCTTGACTCAGAATCTCTCGGATGCTTTCTCTCTTTCTGGGTATTGCTTCAACCTCTTTGGTATTTTATCATCTGTCTCCCACAATGCTGTCCGGCCTCCCTTCTGCTTTTCTCTGTCTAGATCATTGGAAAAGGATACCATTGCTGAGGTTTTGATTATTTTTAAAACCAATTACAGGAGCTTTAATGTTTTTGTCAATTACCCAATAGTATTTGGACCTCAGAAATATCAATATTCTCATAATGAAGTTCTCTGCTACCTCTTCAAAGGAGCTGGCCCATGGATTCCAGCTAATTTTTAGTGGTAGTACTCAACATTCTGACTGCTTTGCCTGCTTCTATGATTAAAGTAGGACAGGTGCAATTTTTACAGTTCTCTCAGTCCCATAAAGATGGTTTGGCTTACACATAAGCCACTAATCATAGTGGTACCATCCCTTCTGGTTAGTGTAAGGAGTGCACAATTGGGAGTCTGCTCTAATTGGGTGTCATTGGGAGAGGAATCAATTCCTCGAAAGGTTAATAAAATTTCCTTTAAGGTGTCAGACACTAAAGATTTCCTTTTCCTTAGTCATGTTTTTTGTTTTGTTCATTTTAAATTATTCCCTCCTCACAAAAATTAATAACTGCTACAGTTTCCCCTTCCCTTGGATCCCCTGACGAGCTGCTTTCTGTTGACAATCTCTGCCAATTTGTCCAAGGAAAATTCTGATGACAGCCTAGTCACTGAAAATGATCACTCCTTTATTCATGCCTTATAACACGGTAACCTATAGTCCCATCTTTCCCAGGACTCTGAGAGGCTAATAATTTTGGCGGTAAAAAATGAGATATGAAGGTTTTGTATGTTGTTGGTATTTCCAGGGATATAAATTACAAAATTTGAACGTTAGAAAATTTCATGGAACCCTCAAAGCAGCATTAATGTCCTGCTGCAATGACTCCAACTGGTTTACTCAGCTTCCCTGGGTCCTCCTGTGATTAAGAACCACTCCTAAAGAAGCTCTAGATGTCTCGGCAGCTGTAATAGTTAATGACAACCCGTTGTCGTCCCTACTAAATTTTTTCCACTTACAATCTCCTCCGATAATTTTCAGCTCCTACGTCACATTGTGGGAATATTCACTCCTTGCCAAAAGACTTACAAGCCCCCAGCGAAGTAACACAGACGGACAGATCTGTACTCAGCAGCACACGTTTTTTTACGTAACGACACTAGCAAGCCACCGCTAATGCCCCATTACACAGGCCCTTTCCTTGTGATCCATCGTACACTGAAAGCACTCTTAATGAACATTTGTGGCAAAGAAGACTGGGTCTCCATTGATCGCCTAAACCCTGCATATCTCCTGCCAGATGACCAGCCTACAGTACACCTCTTTAGAGCAGAGCACCTTATTTCACATGTATGTAATTTTGAAGAGAAGCCATGTACCGCACATATTCCTATACACTCATACACTGTAACGCTTTTGCTTTTTTATCTTATCACTCGCTCTTCTCTGCACTGTTGATAGACCAATCTGTTTAAGCATGCTAGCTTGTGTTTTATTATGTTTGAAGTTTTGTGACCATCTTGCTCACAAGTCCTTGTATATAAACTTGATGATTATTTAATTAAGTTTAGTTGCGTTCCCCTTGCCTTTCAGTTGTCACCTAACTGCTATCTCTCACAGTAATGAAGGCACGAGTGTTAGTATTCACCAAACTAATGTAAACCTTTGATGCGCTAGTGGCCAAGCTTGCAAGGGAACAAAAACATACTGTTTACAGAATTATGATGCAATCGACCACCTTTAACTGGTACATCACCAACAACAATAAAATTCAAGAAAATGTATAAAACGGCATTTGCCAAAATACGTCGTTGCTTAAAAGCGCTTACTCTAGCAAGAGGTGGGACATAAAGATCCAGACTACCTACTCAGTCGTCTGTTTCACTATCTAGTGTCTTAAACAGAGACTAGGAATGTGGGACTGCACGGGTATACTATCTTAAGGATCTAAGGTAATAAAACGGATTTTGACGTTGGAAAAATCTATTTTTGGGTGAGATAGCCATGTCGTCCTGATGGAAGGGCCCTTCGGCAGCCTCCTACTGTATAATATTTCTGCGAGTGATATTACAAGAGAATTGCCGTTGGTTATCATGGGGTTCTAACCCCTGGAACAACTATCCGAAGATATCGTGTATAATCAGGGGCATATCCGTAGATAACCAAAGATATCTCTTGATACTCTACGAGAGAAACTTAACTTTGTAGTGAACATTGAGAACCCTTACTAAAGGAACTCTTTGTGTGATTATGACCACTAGATATGAGACTATGGAAATCGGACTAATGTAAGCAACTGGACAGGCAAGTAAGACTTACAGCATATAAGCAAAGACTCCTTGACATTCCAAAAATAACAAAGGAAGTGATAAAATGAGCTTATAAGGCTCCTCACTTAACAAATTGGCTGGTAAATGATTATTGGTATGTCGTATGATCTCAAAATATTTTCTTCCCCTTGAACTGGCAATTCATTTCCTTCCGTGGCTGTTATGAGAATCAAACGTCAACTGTTTTGTGTACGGCATAGATGCTTACTTCTGTGTGATGTACGCTTTCCAGTTCCATAAACACTGGAGCTTGAAACATATTCCCTCCAAGAGGACTGGTTAGTCATCATGCTCATCGCAACTGTTATTTAAACACAGTTCTTTCCCTGAACAGGAATGCTAATAATTCCAAGGAAGAACACAATTAAAACATATCAATACTCATCAATCTGGAAGGGGGATGACTCTTAATCTCACTGCAGTGACAGAATACTGAAAACCATAAAACAGCTGGTGTTCCTTGTCATTAACAGCTAGTTGTTTCATTACTTTACTAGGGGCATATACCTTTGTTTTTAAAGGAAAGAAAATAGGAATTTTTTTTATTAAATTATTAAATAAACCTTGATAAACTGGTTTTCTAGAGAGCAAGCAATATGAACATAGGGGAGGTTAAAAAAAGATAACAGCTTGCCATTACAGCTATGATACATATATTCCACATTTATGTAATCATTTTATGTTTTAAATATATTGCCATTTCTGTAATCATTGTATATATCTGATAAAGATAAAGGTCATTAGACTTGAATATTATTCTTATGAATATGCAGATTCACAAACAGTCAAGTATACTAACCTTGGTTTAACATGTTGTAGAAAACTTGCTACCGAATGTGGATAAAATTGCTCCTTTGAATGTAGCCACACGATTGGAGCCCACTGATTCGCTAGTTCCTGATATTCTGTAGATAAGTTATTTTGTTTTGAATGTTGTTGCAGAATTATACTTTAGTGATGATATTTTTTGTTTCAGGTTAGTGTGTTACTCTTAGAGAAATATTGCAGTTAGTAGGTAAGTGTGATGTGTTTTACAGTATGTACATATAGTTAAATATTTTGAACATTATTTTTCTCGTATTATAAAAAAATTAATTTATTGCTGATATTAATTTGGTATTGGAAAATTATTCATTTGAATTTAAAACCAAGGAAGAATGCAATATGTGTCAAATTACAAAGACAAGCCTATCATTTGTGTACTAAAAATAATGAGCACAAGACTTACGAAGCAGTGATATAGTATAGTCAGGGCTGTTGGAGAATAAAATAGGTGTTTGTTTCAGATTGTTTCAAAAGCACTAAATTTGGAAAATATCATTCTCATATAGACTATTGATTTCTGCTTGGAGTCAAGACATTTGAGGCCTGTGGGAACTGCGTAACACCGAGATGAAACAATAAATGCCATCTCTTGATTTATTCCAGTATTTTTCAATTATAGGCCATTAATTTTAAAAATCATACAATTTCAGCAGTTTTAGACCTTTCGATGGATTACAATATCAATAATTTTTAGCAGAATATAATAAGAGAGTAACGAAAAGAGACATATAATAGATTTCTATATGAAAATAGATGGATTATACATTAGGTAGGATAGCATTAATATTTTTATACTTTAATCTCTAGAAAATAATTAAAACTCAAAATTACTTTATAATTTTTTAAATGTTCTTAGCAGAAATATTGCAACTAATATAAATTTGTTTACTAGTGTGGGTTTTATAATATTGTTTACAATACTTCAGAATCAATTTATCGAATTGAATCTTGTAAGATATTTATGCATTTCAAATATTAATTGGAACTAAACTATTTCAAAACCATATGACAAACAAACGGGGATGGGAGAGCTGCGTTTGAAGGAATGAGAAGCAGGAACGTATAGGGGCACTAGAAGGTGGCAGGATGTGTAACGGCTCCTTATTTATCCTTCCCCTTAGTGGATTAGACTGGGTGAGGTCTGTTTGGGGTACAGATATCTATGGTTATCTTCGGATACGTCCCTGATTATACACGATATCTTCGGATAGTCGTTTCCCGGGGGTTGGAACTCTGTGATAGCTGATGGTAATTCTCTTGTAATATCAGTCGCAGAAACGTTTTACTGTAGAAGTTGACAGAAGGAACTTCCATCAGGACGACATGGCTATCTCACCCAAAAACAGATTTTTCCTACGTCAAAATCCCTTTTATATAGAAAAAGATGGAATATACGTAATATATCAAACTTGATAAGACAAATTTCATAGTGAATGCTAACATGTTATTACAATTAAAAAATATTAGACTAGTGTGTCTGTTTACAAATCTTCAGATTTGATATTTCCTGTTGAATATTGAAAACCATTCATGAATTTTGGATAATATTAGCAATAACTAAACTACTTCAAAATCATAAGCAAACAAACAATGACAATAATAATAATAATGATAATAATAACAATAATAATAATAATAATAATAATGTTGATGATAATAATAATATTAATAATAATAATAATAATAATAATAATAATAATAACAATATTAATAATAATAATAATAACCAATATTTACAATATAACTTAAGGTGATGGAGATGAATACATGTATTTTCATGTAAAACTGAATTCATTGTCCAAATTCACTAAACATAATGACATTCACTTCAGTGACCAAAACCCATGTCGTCTTCATCCCCATTATTATTGGATCTGCCTTCACACTTACAGAGGTTAATGTATCTCACACTAGCTGTGTTATCTTACACCATCCTTCATAGGACTTGACACAACTGCAGCACAATAATACCTGACAGGCAGACGAAGTATCGGTGAGAGTACTCCTTAAGGGTTGTCATTCACCTTTGTCATCTTTCTGCCATCCACAACCATTAAAATCAAGGACAGTTGCTTTACTCCAGAAATAAACTTGCTTGTAATAATGCTAGTTCCACACGTTGGAACAGTTCTACCTGGTTAGCTCGGATATTCTCGATAAACCTGCATCCATTTGTAAATAATTGATGTCTTACTTCATTTACACCCACTTCTTCTATTAGCATGCTTTTTTCCCATTCGTATGGGGTAACACGGTTGCCTTCTTTTGAAGGACTTTACTTTGGCTTTTGGGGTGGACCGTAGTCCCGATTGACTGCCCTGCCTGACATCCCATATACCCCGGGAGCATATGTTGTTTTGCATTTCTTTTTGTACATAAGTATGCATAAGCCGTCAGTTCTATTCATATGAGGTTTTGAGTTAATGAGGGTAGGATCATTTGCAGAAGCAATCAGTATGTTAGTGAGGTCTGGAGTGTATTCCAAGCTGCTCAAACTGACTTTTTTCCATGTCCTAGAAAGTGAGATGTATTACAACTAGTGAGGCTATGGATTAAGGCAAGTGCCTAACATGTTGTTTGTCCAAGACTTGAACATAGATGAAATGCAGTATCTCAATATTCTCCCAGTGCCAAAACCTATCCAAAGCTCTTCTAAGATCAATGGTAATGAAATTATGGCCGGCCAATTCCATATCACTATCAACAGTACAAATATATGTTTTACTGTGCCCCTCTTTTTTGGTTGTGCTAAATGAACAAAGATCCAGGTGTTAGCTTTAATATTGTTGCATGGGCTGCAGATCAGCTAGTTCATATGATCTACCAGAGAGCACTTTGTCAAGGTAAGTACTGAGGAGAAGTTTGCCATCCATTTAAGAATGTTAGTGCTCAAGATCCAAAAAAGAAAAATCCTGGTTTTCAACATATCTCAAGAATCCATTTCAGTCTCCTGGATTTTTTGTGCTTCCATCACCAATTCTTGTTCTAGCACTCGTCCCACGACTTAGTTGTGTCTGTGAGTGTAGGTTATCTTTATCTGGATAAGTATCCCATAAAGCATCAATGCATTGGGTACATTTTGTTATTTGAGTTTTGAAATATGGGATAATGTGTAGTATGACATATGCACTGAAGGTGTTTGATTTTGTAGGGAACACCATGTGAACAACTGCTACCATGTCAAACACCACAGCTGTAACTCTAGAATGACTTTCTGGTCAGTCTGTTGATGCCTGGATACATTGAAGAATGTATGGTTTTACACCTGTTCGAAGCATACCTCTGTCTGCAAGGTTTGGCAGTTCTCGCTGATTCTCATATTTGAAGAATTCTGTTAGACTTACATCAGGGCATGAGTGAAGTGAGGGGAAGAGTTATTTAATCGAATAACTCTTCCCCTCACTTCACTCATGCCCTCATGCAAGTCTAACAGAATTCTTCAAATATGATGGGCTGAGCAATGATGGTGGGGTGATTATCCACCCTGCCAGGTTCAGTCATACCATTAGGCCCAGTTCTGAGAGAGCAGACTAAGACTGGACTTCTGTAAGCCTTCTTCTTGATTTCCGTTATATCTCTTTTTACTCTATCCGAATTTTGTTGATGACCACTATTTGAACATTGACCAGGTTTTGTATATGCTTTAAATTTAGATGCCATCACCCTCTGGCAGACCCCATTGGGTGCAGACTTAGTCTGTTAAGAGCCGGGCTCCAGTAATCCAATTTTGAGTCTCCCATATTTGCAGATAATGGGTGATGCCCGACATTGGAGTCGTTGGTAGGAGGGGAACTACCCTCACTGACCAGTGTACGCCCACTTAAAGAGAGGCAGTCTCTCTAATAATGGACTGGTCCCTGATGAAACTTCTTTTCATGTTGAGCGACATGTGATACGAGAACTGACACCCTCTGATAAGAGGTGGATAAACCGGCTTGCTACTTGCTTACAAACTAACTCCTCTGTACACAACCTGGAAACTGAAAAGGACCATTATACCGATGTTCAAAAACTAAGTAATTTGGGTAACAGGGAAACTCCAAATTCTTCATGTAACCAAAATTCCCATAGAAACTAATTACTGTGTGCTGTATGAAGCATGTCAATATTATGGTAGTATGAAAGAAATTCGAATGAGGCTTGAAAATGACAAATTGGATTGATGGGTATCATTTGTTAATCATGATGGAGCATTTAATGCAGTCAGTGACATTATGAACATTAAAATCAATAATTTGAATATCAAGGGTGCTTTTTGAGATTGGGTACCTAAGGATCTAGATATATACAAGCCTGCAGATTGGAGTGATAGAGATATAGAGGTGATCGTACCCTCCCAGAGAAAGCCAAAATCACCAAAGTGGCTTATTGCTCAATCAAAAGGGAATACAGGAAATTATTTTAAGATATGTAAATTTCTTCAAAAGAAAATAGGTACCATCGAACCACGAGATATATCTCGTTTTGGAAAAAACAGTCTCCTCATAAGTGCCAAATCAGAAACTCAGTCTGTTATACAATGCCATTTAAAGACAGAGAATGAAGACATAAAATTGGATGTGAAACCCCATCTAAACTTCAGTTATGAAAGGGGAGTAGTTTTCAATAGAGACTTATATAGGGGAGTAGTTTACGGAAGAAGAGATACTGGCCATGTGTCCTTTAACTGTATGGAAAGTGCATACAGTCCCTGGAACATCAATGATTATCCTTACTTTCCATGATGCTATGTGCTTTTCCACATTTACATAGGAAATGAAAGGATTAATGTTCAAACTCTTAAGCAGAAGCCACTGCAATGTTTTATTTGCTGTAGATATGGGCATTCTTCTAAAGTTTGCAAGAATGAAAAAATGTGTAGTACATCCTCCAATGTTTACCATGGAGAATGTATAGTAAGGGCCAATTGTTTAAACTACAATTTGAATCATAAATCTAGTGATAGGAGCTGCCAGCAATATAAGTTAGAAAAAGCTGCCCTCAATAAATCATGTATCGAACATGTAAGTGTGGGGTATGCCAAAAGGCTATTGAGTAAATCAACAAGCTACGCAAAGCAATTGAAATCAGGAGGAAAAATGCAACGGGAGACATCCAACCCACCTTTTACTGCCAGTATTTCCCAAAAAAAATTCGCCATCTTCTGATAACATGCTGCATGATAGGGCAAAAAATATCACCTAAGGCTTTGCCCACCTCTGTTTAACCTTTGTCTCCCATTACAAAGGATAATACTAACCTCTCTCAGGCTATTTCTTTGCCTGATTTGATAGAGGTTTTTCACCCCTTCCATTAAGAACACCAAATTATGACATCAAATAGATATGATGTTCTGCCGGTTGATATTTCAGATCAACAAGAAAACGACTTAAATTAATAAAAAAATTTAAGTTCAAGTCTACAATCCCCTTCAAGAATTATGTAAAAAGAATATTGGAAAGGCAAATGTAAAACCTAACATATCAAAACCCTCACTTAGAAGCCTACAGGAAATATTGTTAAATAAAAAAAAACTGCCAATGGGAAGACTTCATCCAAGATGTCTTCCAGAAAATAAACCTTTATTTTTTCCTCCATTTTGCAATATAATTTTCAGGGTTTAAGGGCCAAATATGAAGAACTTAGCTCCTAATCCGTGAGCATTCCCCCATAATTATCTGTCTACAGGAGAGCAAGATTGATGCTAATACTCCCTGTCCTCGAGAGTATGTTAGCTATAGAACACCATATGATCAACAAGCAGGGAACCATGGTGGAGGTCTCATATACATTCGTCAAGAAGTTCCCAAGTATCTTAGTCTATTTGTACACCTCTGCAGGCAGTGGTTGTACAGATTGATATAATATGCTACCAGTACTTACCTCCAAATGATGATATTTTTTATGATAATTTAGTAGAGGTGATTCAACAGTTCCCTCAACCTTGTCTTGTACTTGGAGATTTGAATGGTATACATCCTTTGTGGGACATTGTTTTGGCAAGCACAAGGGGCAATATTCTATCTTCAATTGTGGAAAATGAGGATGTCGGACTCCTTAATACAGGAGAGCCCACACACTTTCATGTTCAGACAGGTACTTTGGCATGCATTTACCTTTCAATTGCAAGCTCTAGCTGTCTAATAGATTTCGATTGGAGAACATTAGATGATTGGCATACTAGTGATCATGCACCAATCATTATAAACACCAACAATAATCCACCTGTATAGAGATTGCTAGGATGGAAACTTGACAAGGTGGGATAAATTTTGTGAGCTAAGCAAAATTGAACCAACTGAAGTTAGCAATACTCTGGATGATCATTTCTACAATGTATCATGCATGTATGAAGCAGCTCCTGGTCACCAGTATAGGAGTATTGAAGATTGGAAAATTTTAAATTCTGCAACATTTTTACAACCTGATAAGGATAGGTTTTTAGTAGTATTTGTCGACCAATTGCATTGACATCTTGTTTATGTAAGATTATGGAGAAGATTGTCAATGCAAGACTGGTGTGGTACTTGGAGAAGATAGGTATTTTATCACCTATCCAGTGTGAATTTTAAGAAAATGCACCCAACAACTGATTTATTGACACGACTCTAGTCCTGTATTTGTGAAGCATTTGCTTCAAAACAGCATCATGTAACAGTCTTTTTTTTACATCAAATAGGCATATGATACTTCATGGAGATATGGTATGCTTAAAACTATTCATAATTTGGGGTTGGGGGGGGGGAGCTACCATTGTTCATTCAAGCATTTGTTTCGCATAGATTTTTTTTAAAGTTAGAATAGGTATAACTCTGTCAGAGAGGAAATGTCAGGAAGAGGGAGTTCCTCAGGGTAGTGTGTTGAGTGTAACCCTATTTGCATTAGCCATTTATGGGATATCTTCTGTCATTCCAAAAGATATTCTCTTAACACTATTTTTAGATGATCTTTCTATATCATTTGCCGGAGCTAGAATGGCAGTGGTTGAGAGAGAATTACAACTCTCTGTCGACAAAATAATTTAATGGGCTGATATGTATGGATTTAAGTTTTCAACAAGCAAAACTGTTGTTGTCCATTTCTGTCATATTCGGGGAGTACATCCCAACACGGATATGTACATCAAAGGTCAATGTATACCATGCGTAAGTGAAGTTAGATTCTTAGGTTTGATCTTTAATTGTAGGCTTACATGGGTTCCGCACTTAAAAGTGTTGAAAGTTAAATTTCTTGAGGCTCTGAATCTTTTGAAAGTTTTGACCCATACATCATGGGGCACAGACCGCAAAACTATTTTAAAATTATACGAGGTCTTAATTTTTAAAAGAATTAGTTATGGGTGTGAAATATACCCTTCAGCCACCCCAAGCCAATTAAAGATTTTAGATTATATACACCATCCTGGTATAAGCTTGGCCAGAGGAGCCTTTAGAATTTTGCGTATCCCAAGCTTCCTTGTCGACGCTGGAGATTCACCTTTAGAACTTTACCAAAAGTCTTCTATTGTTCGGTGTTGGTTTAGGTTGCAAAACCTTCCTAATTCTTTAGCCTATCAGACTGCAAGCCTTGTAAGGCACTCAACATACAATGAGTTGCGCCCAAAATCTCCTCAACCTTATGGTTTTCAGGGGAAGTAATTGATACAAAGTCTTGATATAATTGGAAATAAGGTGCTTCCATTTAAGATATTGTCAATGCCTGCATGTAAATTACCAGAGATATCTTTTTGTAAATACTTTATTAGTGGTAAAAAGAATATGACTAGCTTAGAAGCCAGGTCTCTTTTTATGGAACACGTTGCTGAACATATGGAATAAACTTTTATATACAGTATACTGATGGCTCTAAATCTGATGCTGGCATAGGATTTGGAGTCTGAAGTAATGCTTTTAATTGTAGAGGTGCACGTCCTCTAACATCTTTTATATTTACTGCCAAACTGTTTAGCACACTAACTTCTATTGAGAGAATAGTATTGGAGGAGGAGGGTAATATTACCATTTTTAGTGATGCAAGGAGTGTCCTTCAAACTTTAGAAGTTTTTAAGTCCAGTAGCCCTTTAGTTTTAAAGATTCAAGAATGACTTTTTATTATTGGGCTGAGAGGTATAACAGCTCGATTTTGCTGGGTTCCAGCACATGCAGGTGTGTCTGGAAACGAGAAGGAAGATTTACTGGCAAAGAATGCTGCAGCTGAGCTGCTTCCAAAAAGGTATCCCATTCTCTGTGATCATTGTTTACCCAGCATTAAGAATTTTATTTATAATAACTGGCAACAGCATTGGGATAATTTAGTTGAAAATAAGATGAGAGAAATTACGAATGTTATATCTCCTTGGAAGTATAACATGATGCCCTGAAAGAGGGAGACACCCCTTATCATCTCCACATTGCCCACACTCGATTGACACATGAATTTCTGCTAACTTGCCAATACCAGCCATATTGCGATGACTGTTTTGTACCCTTGACAGTGAGACAATTATTGACCGAACACCCCACTTATAGTACCGAAAGAAATAGATATCTGTTTGAGGCTCGAGGTAAGGACGGCAGGTTCATCCTTGCCAAGATTCTTGGACATGATATGTCGTACCATGCTAACGGTATTTTCAGTTTTATTCCAGAAAGCTATTTAATTTTTATAATGACTTCTTCGATTTTGTCTTATTTCTCTTCCTCTTGTTTTGTTAAAGTTTTTATACTTTATATAGGAAATATTTTTTTTGGTAATGTTGATTTTCTTAAAATATTTCATTTTTCTTTGTTTCCTTTCCTCACTGGGCTACTTTCCCCTGTTGGAGCCCTTGGGCTCATAACATCTTGCTTCTCTAACTAGGGTTGTAGCTTAGTTAGTAGTAATAATAATAATTGAATATTTCTTCTTTATTTATAATAAATGATATTGGTGTCAGGATGCCAGAAAACATGCCTGATATTACATAGAGATTCAGCAACTGGCTGTTTCATAATATTTTGTGTATTGAGAGCAATAAGCTGTTTATTTGCTCTCAGAAAAAAATGATTGCCCATCTTTTCAACTGTTTTCATAAATGATAGCACATCCCTCTGAAATATAACTTGTAAGCTATGTCCATCCTCATGGCGACCTGTAGAAGAGGTCTGTTTACCATGTGTGTGTGATACTGCCACATACATCCATGTGATAAATGTAATGGAGGGTGACAATTTAAACCAGTAGGTTCTTTAAATCTTGTATAACGAAGATAAACGGACATAAATGTGACAAGCAGCGGGGAGCAGGTCCATGCTTATCGATACAGTGACCACTGAACAGCGACTGACTACTATATGCACATGGCGGAAAGAAAAGCAGTGTTGACACATATAATTACATTGTTGCCACGATGCATAATGAAAAAGTGGTCTTACAGTATATGTAATGGGAAAAGATAAATGGAAATAAATATCATTCTTCTACGAAATAATAATAAAGCAAATGTACAGTAATGTTCATAATTGTACGTAATGTAAATAATATACGGCATAATATTAGATATCTATACACCATGCACCGATTCAAACTCCTTAATAATACTAGCACATTCATGTCCTTTCAGTACGAAGGAAGTGAATACCTCTGGGTTTTCATAGAGTCCTGGTGCATCGCCATGGTCCTGGAAATTTGTGTTGCTCAGTTGTTGTGCTTGATCTTTTGAAAAGAGGCTAAACTTTCCAGCTGATTTCTACACATCAAAATTGCCCTTCATCAATTGATTTCCAGTGCCCTGCTCCTAGAACCATTGACAGAATGTAACTCGTGCAGGGAATCTGTTGGTGATAACACCTGTACAAGTTCCTTGTGATATGGTACGTCTGTTTTTCTCGTAATACTTCTTAGATATCCAAATTAGGAATAGCCTCTTGCCTTGATAACTGTTGTGTGTTGATCTAAGTAAGGTCAATCACAATATCCAATATTTCATCCTCATCCTCGAGCATCTTTGACCTTGGTAGTTCTCTATTATCACTACAAGGTTCGAAGGTCCCATTTACACTCAGAGGGGGATGGATATTCCCAATATTTTTCTTTTAGGAATCTTCAGTTTGGGAACCTTTCCAGTACAGACGACGACCCTTTACACTATTAATGTTTGCCAAACCATACTCAAAGTGCATATGTGAAGTCTTCTTTCTTCTGATTTGATCACCATGCATTGCTACCCAGTTCAAGTTCAAAAGAAGCCTATGCATCGAGAGGCCACTTATGGGAAATAGATGCTTTTTAATAGCCTATAACTTGTAAACCTAGCATTTCTGGACATATGTTCATGGGAACTATTTTCATTATTCATTGCTTAGACATAGGGAATATCTTTGGTAAACACCCAATATATATATATATATATATATATATATATATATATATATATATATATATATATATATATAAATTGCAAAGGATTTCTATACAATACTATACAATAGTGATATAAGAAATGACTTTGCCTATAGAAATGATAAAACACCTAAGCTGGTACTAAATGTAAAGAAAGCCTTAAAAGGCATGAAGACAGGCAAAACAGTAGGAGAAGATGGCCAAACAGTTGATTTAATAATAGATGGAGGAGATTTCATAGTAGTAAAACTCTGAATTTTACACAAAATAACTGCAAAAATGCTCTATGCATACAGCTTGGAAAATGTATCATTATATTGATTTACCAAAGGGGAACCACGAAAGACCTGAAAAATTTCTGCACGATAAATATTTTCTCAGTTATATATGAAATATTTACAAATATCATATGAGGCCGAATAGAAAGACAGCTAGACTTCAATCAACCAAGTGTACTGTGCGTGTTCGATACACGCTCATACAATGTAATGCTATTTGTTTTTGTATCTCTTGAGCTCTCCCACACTGATAACAGAACAACCACTTTAAGCTTGTCTTCTTGTGTTTTAGTTTGGTTGAATTTTTGTGACATTCTTGCTAGCATCTGCTTGTATATAAGCTAGTTATCTGTTAAATACACTTTACTTGCATTCACCTCACCTCTCTGTTAAGTCCTAATTACCACCTCACACATTGCTGATCTACCCACTGCTACGCCCTACACTTTTTACGATGCTGCCCAACAATCCAGACTCAGTGACCCATGCTGCATCGTTGAAACTGACGCCCTTCGCCAACAGAGAAGCATTCTCTTGGTTCCAGTGCACCGAAGTTCAGTTTCGCGTCAAGGGTGGGACTCACTCAAGCAGCAAAGCTGACTATGCCCTCATGGCAATCCCGGAGGGCACTTTCCTCAAGGGCACTTTCCTTAAAGGGCAAGACAAAGGACCTGAAGTAGTGGCCCCTTCAAGAAGCGTCTTTCTGCAACGCAAAAGATGCCCTATCAACCACTGCTGCTCTCACTTTTCCCATACCACATGCACCTCTCCTTCTCTCCACCAATGCCAGCGATGTCACTATTAGTGTAGTACTTGAGCAGGTGGTCAATGGCTGGCTCCACCCATTAGCCTTCTTCAGTAGAAAACAGCCAAGGTGGAATCCTGCTATTTTACCTTTGACCACAAATTTCTGGCGGTGCATTTGGCTGTCTGTCACTTTCACCACTTCTTAGAAGGTACGCCCTTTGTTATGCCAACGGACAATATGCCTCTGGTGCACGCCTTCACTTGACAGTCAGATGCCCGGTCCACCATCATCTCTCCACCATGACTGAATACAACAGCAAGCTTCAACACGTCCCTGGGAAAATTAATCCCTTTGCTGATGCTCTGTCAAGAAACACATTGGCTATCATTCACTTGGGATTGGATTACAACGCCAATGCAAAAGCACAATGTAAACAGCCACAGTACCAAGCATGTAGGACATCCTGCACCTTCTTCATTGGGAGGACGTCCGTCTCGACGACTCCAACACCACCCTCCTCTGTGACATCAGCAGTGTAGACCAACACTGTGGATACCATCTCCCATGCGCCGACAGGTGTTTGATTTCATCCATGCCCTTTCACACCCCTTGCACTGATCTACTGCACAGCTGCTGAAGATGAAGTTCATATGGCATGGTATTACTAAGGATGCTAAGGATTGGGTCTGTGCCTGTACTTCATGCAAAACTTCAAAAATACATCGACTCACGGATTCAGGAGTGGGCAAATATACTCAACCTCAGCGTTTTTTTTTTTTTTTGCTCATATTCATGTCGACGTATTAGGTCCCCTACCCACATCACAAGGACATCATTATCTGTTTACCATCATTGACCGCTCTACTTGTTGGCCTGAAGCCATTTCCATGCAAATTGCATCGTCTCCCTCATGCCTTACTCTCAGGATGGATTGCGAGATTTGGTATCCTTGAGCATATTACTTTCACATCTCAATTGTGGACATCATTAGCGAATCTCCTAGAAGTCACACTCCAACTGCCTACAACCCTGCAGCCGTCAGAGTGGTTGAATGTTTTCATCACACCCTCACAGTAGCTTTGATGACCCTCTGCAATGACTCCAAATGGTTTACTCAAATTCCCTAGGTTTTCCTGGGGTTAAGGACTACTTCTAAGTTTTCTATGTATTTTTCAGCAAATGTGTCCTATGCAAGTGGCATTTTTAGATTTATTTCAGAAGCAGGTCTTCTGGAAACTATTTAACTTTCATGACATTCAACTTTTATGATTTTAATTGAATACTCTTTTATTTTTTATTTTATTTTATTTTTTATATTTGTATACATAGATTAAATGTTACCGGCGTCAATGACCTTAGATGTCAGGATGCCTGAAAACTTTAAATCAATCAATCAATCAATCTTCCACACTGATAACAGAACAACCTGTTCAAACTTGTCTTCACATGTTTTTTATTCATTTCAATTTTTGTGATATTCTTGCTCACAACTACTTGTTAGCAAGCTCATTATCTTTTGAATAAACTTTACTTGCATTCACCTCACCTCTGTTAACACCTAGCAACCACCTCGCGCACAAGAGAGCAGGCAGGATTTAGAAGTGGGTATTCAACAACTGACCATATCCATGTAATTAACCTGCTGAAGGAAAAATCAACAGAGCATGACAAACCACTATGTATGGCATTTGTAGATTATGAGAAAGCTTTTGATTCTGTCAAAACTTCAGTGGGAATGAAAGCAATTCAAAGACAAGGAATAGATGACTCATAAGTTAGAACACTTGAAGATATCTATATAGCAAGCACAGAAATCTTAAAACTACATGAAGATAGTGAGAAAATTTCGACAGAAAGGAGTTAGATAGGGAAACCCCATCTCTCTAAAATTATTCCCGGCATACCTAGAATTTTTATTTCTTTTAAATTTCCATTGGGAAAAGGTAGAATTAATATTAATGAGGAATACCTTAACAACTTAAGATTTGCAGATGACATAGTTGTGTTATGTGAATCATGGGAGGAATTGCAAAAGGTACTAGAAGATTTAGATAGAATGAGAGATGTAGGACTGAAAATGAATATGAGTAAAACTAAGATGATATCCAATGAAAGTGCTGAGAGACAACAAATAAGGGTTACGGATGCAACTTTAGAGATTGTTAATGAATATATGTTCAGACAGACAGGCAGCAAGCTTTTTCCCAGGACATGAGACCAAAATTAAAAAAATAGCATGGGATGGAGAGCTTTTGTTAAAAAAGATGAGATTATGAGAAGCATAATACCAGAAACATTTACCATAAATGAATTTCCAGTGGATACTCATTCCCAGAGGTAGAATTCGATATTAAAATGCCATTGTTGATTAAAATACGAGTGTTAGTGATATATATATATATATATATATATATATATATATATATATATATATATATATATATATATATATATGCAACAATTAAGTGAAAGAATAGGAGCAAGGGAAGGAGGAAAGGATATCTATAAGATTTAAAACTTGAGAAAAAGGCATAGACAGGGTTAGAGGCACCTGGGAGTTATCAAGGGTAAAGATGGAAATATATTGTATGGGGATGAAGACATTAAAAGGAGATGGAGAGATTATTTGGAACAACAATTGAATACTGAAAATAAGGGAAAGAAGCCAGGAGAAGCACAAAAAGTAGAGTGGCCAGTGATAGAGATACGAAATTCAGAAGTGAAGAGGTCATTGAACAAAATGGAAAATGGTAAAGCACTAGGTCCATCAGAATTTATAATCGAAATGATGAAGGTACTAGCTACAGGTGGGGAGAGTAACGGGTGCTAAATATATCAAGAATGATATAGAAAGAGATAATAATGCCTAAAGACCTGGGTGAAGAGTCTGATGATATTTATATATAAGTTGAAAGGTGATGTCATAGATTGTGGTATCTACAGGGGAATTAAACAGAGCATGGTTTGAAAGTTTTTGTGCAGGTACTTAATGAGAGATTGTAAAGATTGAAAAACAACAGAATGGATTCATATGAGGGAGAGGGACTATGCATGCCATCTTTATAGGAAGGCAGTTGTAGGTAAAGAGGCTAGAGGGAGACCAGAAGTTTTTCTGTGCTGTTGTAGATATAGAGAAGGCTTATAATAGAATACCAAGAGAAAAGATGTGTTGGAGTTTGGGGAAGGGGAAAGTCCCAGAGAAGTTAGTTAGAATGATAGAGGTGATGTACAAGAAAACAAGAATTACAGTAATAACAGCTGTTGGTGAAATAGGAACTTCTGAAGTTAGTGTTGGATTACACCAGGGGTCAGCGTTAAGTTTGTTTTTATTTGTGGTTGTCATGGATGTGATAAATGAAGAGATCGGAAATGAATCGTTGTTGGAGTTGCTATATGCTGATGATTTGGTGTTTATCATTGAAAAGGAGGAATACTTACTTTTATGAATAGAACTTACCTGGCAGTTATATATATATAGCTGAGTCTCCGACTGCGGCAGAATTTAATCGAAAATCGCGGCAACCGCCTTGTGGTGGTTGTGTGGTTAGATGGTTAACAACCCTTACAGGGTGGTACTTGGAATCATTCCCGTTTTCTGCTCTTCAGATTATCTCTGCCGGCCGGATCGACAACATCGTTGGTCCGCCTTTCAGAGTTTTTCGGATCGCTTTCCCTTCATCGCCTTTTTGGACTTCGTTTTTGGTGAAGTACACTGTGTTGGGATTTGGCAATCGTGTTGTTTTTGTTTTTTTGTCTTTTTTCCTTTATTATCATGAGTGAGAAAATTCATTATCGTGTTTGTGCGAATGATATTTGCAAGGTGAGGTTGCCGAAAGTTTCGGTTGACCCTCACACTATCTGTATGGGTTGCAGGGGGTTTGAATGTGCTTTAGATAATAAGCGCAAGGAATGCGAGGTTTTAAGTGATGATGATTGGTTAGCTATGAAGCGCTATTTGCGCAAACTTGAGATTGATAGAGTTAGAAGAGCTAAATCAAAGTCAAAGTCTGCTAGTGAGCCTAGCTTAGATTTATCTATTGACCCTTTGCTTGTAACCCCTTTGGAAGGTATTCCTTCCCCAAATGTAGTGACTCCTGCCCCTTCTACAGGATCTGTGCCTACGGATGACCCTGGGTATGCTAAATTAGCTGCTGAATTGGAGGCCATTAAAGCACAGTTGGAGGCCTTTAAAGGTAAGGGTGTAGGTGAAATTAGTGCTTGTGAAAGTGCAGTGGAGGTGGCGACTGATCGAATCTGTCATACCCCTAGGTCTAGACCTCTACCAAGCTCCCAGGACCAAGGGAGAAGGTACGTCGAAAGCCGAAAGGGGGTGAGAGGTGCTTATCCTCGGTCAGTCGTCGCCTCAGACAGTCCTGTTGCGATCTCCCAGGCTGCTCTTGACTGCCGTAGGAAAGGCGTGTCGGATACATTTGTGTCTTCGCCTGATCGTTCTCCCAGACGTAATTGGCATTACGAATCAAGACCAATGAAGAGAGGGTGGAACCGGGACGTGCAGTCTCGCTCTCCCTCTCCTGGTTCGAGTAGCAGAGACCCTGATCCTTCGAAAGACGATTTCGATGTTCCTGTTAAAAGGGCGAAACAGAGAGTCCTTAGCCCAGTTAATCCTGCTAGACTCCCTGCTTCTTCTGCCAGCGCTCCCAGTCAAGCCGTATGACAACTGCCGTCTTCGGCACCGCGAGAGCCAGCG
Source organism: Palaemon carinicauda (assembly GCF_036898095.1). Classification (NCBI taxonomy): domain Eukaryota; kingdom Metazoa; phylum Arthropoda; class Malacostraca; order Decapoda; family Palaemonidae; genus Palaemon; species Palaemon carinicauda. The sequence continues at coordinate 168,210 of NW_027168793.1, read as the reverse complement.
GAGGTTGCTAAAGCTTTCATGGTTGTTATGCAGGAACAACTTTCATCGTTAGTTAAAGCTTTCAGCCACCCTTCTCAGTCCGTCAGACGTAAGGACATCTCTTTGCCTGTTAAGAGATCTTCTTCTAAGAGAGATTTTAGTATCTCTCCCAAGAAACCTCTGCGCACTTCGTCGGCCGTACGACAACGCACACCCTCTTCATCGGCACGCTGCCGGGAATTTCCTTCCCCCCTCTCCCGGCGCCAGGACGATACTGCCTCTCGTTCTCGGCGCCGTGACGATTCCATTTCCCTTTCGAAACGCCTGGACGTTACTGCCTCGTTTCTTAGGAAACAGGATGAATGCAGTCTGCATTTTCAAGGCGACGGCAGCCTGCATCTTCAGGACGCTTCCGTTTCTCGTCATCGTGACGATACTGCCTCTCGTCATCGTGACGATACTGCTTCTCGCCGACTGGATGTTAGCGGCGCTCGGCGCCAGGATTCAAACAGCTCTCGCTGCCAGACTGCTGGCAGCCCAACTCTTCGGGATGTTATCCTTGAGCAGGACCTCGAAGATATTTCGGAAGAGGAAGAAAAACCTGCCGACTCTTCTAGCGATTACAAGGTTCTTTCTCACTCTCTTTTGGAACTTTATGGGGAGGAATTTCAATCTTTGGCCCCTCGTTCTCCTCAGTCTCAATTTACCAGGAAGAAAGCTACTAAGTCTTCGGCCTTCATCAAAATGAAACTTTCAATTTCGGCCAGGAAAGCTCTCGCTAAAGTGGATGATTGGATGAAGGAACGGAGACAAGCTGTCAAGACCACCTTTCCTTTTCCACCATCTCGGCTCGCTTCCAAGGCCGGTATGTGGTATGAGACAGGGGAACCTTTGGGGTTAGGAGTGCCTTCCTCCTCCCAAGGTGACTTCTCGGCTCCTGTGGACTCGGCAAGAAGGCATGCTTTAAACTCTGCCAAGGTGATGTGGTCCATGTCGGAGCTTGATCACCTCGTCAAGGGAATTTTCAGGGTTTTCGAGGTTTTCAGCTTCCTGGACTGGTCTCTCGGGACTCTGGCCAGGAAGTCTGAACTCCTGGAGGACATGAAGGACCTGACGAGTATCATGTCCTGCATGGACAAAGCTCTAAGGGATGGAGCTAATGAATTGGCTGCCCTTTTCTCAGCAGGGGTCTTAAAGAAGAGGGCCCTTTTGTGCTCCTTCACCTCTAGATCTGTGACTGTTGCCTAGAAGTCGGAGCTACTTTACGCCCCTTTTTCACGTCATCTTTTTCCTGAAGCTCTGGTCAGAGATATCTCCCTTTCTCTGGCTCAGAAGGCTACTCAGGACCTTTTGTCTCAGTCGGCTAGAAAGACCTTACCTGTTGCTCCTGCTCCTCTGAAGAAGGAGGAGAAGAAGTTTCAACAGCCCTTTCGGGGCAGGATCTCCTCGAGAGCGGATTTTAGGGGGAGAAGAGAAGAGTCAGGGCCAAGGACCAGCAGGGGTGCGTTTAGGCCCCGGTCCAAAAAATGAGATGGAAGTCCTCCAGACACCAGTAGGGGCAAGACTGTCTCGTTTTTGGCAGTCTTGGGAAAGGAGAGGGGCGGACACCTGGTCCCTCTCAGTCGTTAAGGAAGGTTACAAGATCCCCTTTTTAAAGAAACCACCTCTCTCAGACTCTCCCCTAGCCTTAGTGGCTCAGTACACCGACGCGGGGAAACGAGAGGCTCTTCTGGAGCTAGTCGACCAGATGTTGGTCAAGGGAGCAATAGAGCCAGTTCAAGACCTCGCCTCCCCAGGCTTTTACAATCGCCTGTTTCTGGTTCCCAAGAACTCGGGTGGATGGAGACCAGTCCTAGATGTCAGCTCTCTGAACGCCTTCGTGGAGAAAACAAAGTTCTCCATGGAGACGACTCAGTCAGTGCTGGCTGCAGTTCGTCCAGGAGACTGGATGGTTTCTCTCGACCTGCAGGACGCTTATTTTCACGTCCCCATTCATCCGTCTTCGAGGAGATATCTGAGGTTTGTGTTCCAGGGCAAGTGCTTCCAGTTCAGGGCACTTTGCTTCGGTCTCAGCACAGCTCCCCAAGTTTTCACCAGACTAATGGCGAATGTTGCAGGCTGGTTACACCAGGAGGGGATAAGGGTCTCCTTCTATCTAGACGACTGGCTGATCCGGTCACAGTCGAAAGAGAAATGTCTGGAGGACTTAATGAAAACTTATACGATCACTCAGGACCTTGGACTCATCATCAACTGGGGGAAGTCTCAGACCGAGCCGAATCAGACTATTCTCTATTTGGGGATAGTTCTGAATCCAGTTCTTTTTCAGGCTTCTCCCTCCCAGGAGAGGCAGACCAGGTGCCTGGACAAAGTCAAAGACTTTTTGAGGAAGCAGGAATGCTCAGCGAAGGAGTGGATGAGTCTGCTGGGAACTCTATCCTCCCTGGAGCAGTTTGTCCCTTTGGGGAGACTGCACCTAAGGCCTCTGCAACACTTCCTCGCAAAGGTTTGGAACAGAAAGATCCAGGAGGACACTTTTTCTTTTCCCATTCCGACAGAGATCAAGGATCTTTTAATGTGGTGGCTGGACCCAGCTCTGTTGGGAAAAGGGATCTCCTTGTTCAAGAAGAACCCCGACCTAGTGTTATTCTTAGACGCGTCCGAGTCAGGCTGGGGAGCAACACTAGGGAACAAAGAGGTCTCAGGTATTTGGGAAGGGAGTCAGGTCAGTTGGCATATCAACAGGAAGGAATAGATGGCCATTTTGTTAGGGCTCAAGGCCTTCAGAACCTCGGTGTCGGGAAAGACTGTGGAGATCAATTCCGACAACACCACAGCTCTCGCGTACATAAGGAAGCAAGGGGGAACTCACTCCCTCTCTCTGTTCTCAACTGCGAGAGAGCTTCTCCTCTGGGCGAACGAGAACGAGACCCAGCTGTTGACAAGGTTTGTTCAAGGGCAGAGAAACATCAGGGCAGACATGCTCAGCAGGAGGGGACAGGTCCTTCCTACAGAGTGGACTCTCAACCCGCATGTCTGTCGGAGTCTCTGGAAGTTGTGGGGCAGACCAGTAATAGACCTTTTCGCCTCCGGTCTAAACAAGAGGATCCCCAACTACTGCTCCCTAGTCCCGGACGAGGAAGCTGTTGCAGTGGACGCCTTCTTGATGGATTGGAGGGGGCTGGACATGTATGCCTTTCCCCCGTTCAAGATCATCAATCTGGTTGTCAGGAAGTTCGCTCTCCTCGATTCGGGACGAATGATCCTAGTGGCTCTATTCTGGCCTGCGAGGGAATGGTTCACCGAAGTGGTAGGGTTGCTGATGGACTTTTCAAGAAGACTCCCGGCAAGTCCAGATCTTCTCAGACAACCCCACTTCAAGAGATTTCACCAAAACCCCCTCGCTCTCAATCTGACTGCCTTCAGACTGTCGAGAAGCTCGTTAGATCTCAAGGTTTTTCGGCACAAGCGGCGAAAGCTATTGCCAGGGCAAGGAGGATCTCTTCACAAAGAGTCTACCAGTCAAAGTGGGAGACCTTTAGAGCTTGGTGCAGGAGGCGCAAGGTTTCCTCGTCCTCTACCTCTCTAAGCCAGATTGCAGACTTTCTTTTGTACCTCAGGCAGGATGCTAAGCTGGCTGTATCTACCATTAAAGGATACAGGAGCATGCTCTCAACCGTCTTTAGGCATAGAGGCTTAGAGTTATCTCAGAATAAGGACTTGCAGGACCTCATTAGGTCTTTTGAGACAACGAAGCAGGTGCACTTAAGACCCCCTTCTTGGAACCTGGATGTGGTGCTTAAGTTTTTGTGCTCCAGGAAGTTTGAGCCTATCTCGCAAGCTTCTCTGCGAGATGTGACTAAGAAAACCCTCTTCCTTTTGTCTCTAGCGACTGCCAGGAGGATCAGCGAGGTCCAGGCAATCGAGAAGCGTGTAGGCTTCACCCTAAATGGAGCGGTTTGTTCCTTGAGGTTCGACTTTCTCGCCAAGAATGAGAACCCTTCGAAACCCTGGCCTAGGACTTTTGAAGTCCCTAACCTCACGAATCTAGTAGGTCAGGAACAGGAAAGCCTCCTCTGCCCAGTTAGGGCTCTCAAGGCTTATTTGGCCCACACTAAGAACGTGAGGGGTGCTTCCAACTCCTTATGGTGTTCGGTGAAGGATCCTCAAAAACCCCTGTCAAAGAACGCTTTGTCCTTTTTCCTGAGGGAAACTATTAGGGAAGCCCACCTCTTTTGTGAGGAAGAAAACTTCGCCCTGTTAAAAGTACGGGCTCACGAAGTAAGGGCCATTGCTGCTTCGCTGGCATACCGGAAAAATATGTCAGTTAAGCAGATCATGGACGCAACGTTCTGGAGGAGCAACTCTGTCTTCGCTTCTCATTACCTCAGAGAGGTAAGAGTGGACTATGACAAGTGTTATACCTTGGGCCCATACGTAGCTGCGGCTTCTGTATTAGGCAAAGGAGTTACTACCCCCACTCAACCTTAGTTTATGTACTTGTATATGGGTTTGTGTTTTTTATGGTTGTCTGAGGTCCTCGTCCTGTGGTACGGTTCCCTCAGTCCAGATAGATAGTTTATATCTATTTCTGCAAGGTTAGATGGTTAGCTTTAGTAAGGTTGCAGGTTTTTTATATGGGAGGGTAGTTTTCTGAAGTCTAGTCAAGTTGTTGGTCCTACCCCTTTGACAGACTCGATTGAGTTGTTTGCAGCGTAGCAGGTCTACTCCTGGCTGAACACTCCTAAGGGAAAGCGACTCTAGAGGCAGTTACCTTTGAAGTCAGCTACCTTAGCAGGTAAGGAATCAAGGTGTTTGTTCTACAACTCTTTTGTTGTTTCCCCAACTATGTTTTTCTGTCTGTTTCCCTCCTCCAAATGTGTGAATCAGCTATATATATATAACTGCCAGGTAAGTTCTATTCATAAAAATGGAGTTTTTATGATAAAACAAAGTTTTGTGAATACTTACCAGGCAGTTATATATATATTTTAAAGCCCACCCACCTCCCCTCAGGAGACAGGTCGGGCAAAGATAATCTGAGGAGCAGAAAACGGGAATGATTCCAAGTACCACCCTGTAAGGGTTGTTAACCATCTAACCACACAACCACCACAAGGCGGTTGCCGCGATTTTCGATTAAATTCTGCCGCAGTCGGAGACTCAGCTATATATATATAACTGCCAGGTAAGTATTCACAAAACTTTGTTTTATCATAAAAACTCCATATTGAGGGGTTGTAGAGCGGCAAGAGACTTTGAAGAGGGAAGACTTGAGAGTAAATGTGGATAAGACGGAAGCTTGATGAGCAATATGGAAGGTAGGGACATGGTGGTTGTGCATAAATGTGATAAAACAGGTGGAATAATTCAGATACTTGAAATCTACTATAAGTCCTTAGAGAGGATGTGAGGCAGAAGTTGAGAATAGGATAAATGCAGATTGGGGGAAGTGGAGGGAAGTAGCGGGAGTGGTATGTGATAAGAAAATGCCAATCAAGGTAAAAGTCAAGATCTATAGCACAGTAATAAGACCAGTGTTAATGTATTCATCCAGAAATTTGGGCTCCAAGACATAAAGAGGAAGCAAAGATGGAGAGAACATTGATGGGAATGCTGAAGTGGATCATGGGAATATCACTTTTTGAAAGAATGAAAAATGGTGAAATGAGAAGAATGGCAGGTCTAGTAAAGATTACAGAGGGGATAAGAGTGTCACGGCTGAGGTGGT